>NW_027442788.1:0-78896 GCF_048569485.1 Anomaloglossus baeobatrachus
GTGATGATGGTGGTAGTAGATGTGTCCGGTGGTGATGGTGGTAGTAGATGTGTCTGGTGATGATGATGGTGGTAGTAGATGTGTCTGGTGATGATGATGGTGGTAGTAGATGTGTCTGGTGATGATGATGGTGGTAGTAGATGTGTCTGGTGATGATGATGGTGGTAGTAGATGTGTCTGGTGATGATGATGGTGGTAGTAGATGTGTCTGGTGATGATGATGGTGGTAGTAGATGTGTCTGGTGATGATGATGGTGGTAGTAGATGTGTCTGGTGATGATGGTGGTAGTAGATGTGTCCGGTGGTGATGGTGGTAGTAGATGTGTCTGGTGATGATGATGGTGGTAGTAGATGTGTCTGGTGATGATGTGGTGGTAGTAGATGTGTCCGGTGGTGATGGTGGTAGTAGATGTGTCTGGTGATGATGATGGTGGTAGTAGATGTGTCTGGTGATGATGATGGTGGTAGTAGATGTGTCTGGTGATGATGAGGTGGTAGTAGATGTGTCTGGTGATGATGGTGGTAGTAGATGTGTCCGGTGGTGATGGTGGTAGTAGATGTGTCTGGTGATGATGATGTGGTAGTAGATGTGTCTGGTGATGATGGTGTTAGTAGATGTGTCCTGGTGATGTGAGTTGATATGGTGGTAGTAGATGTATCTGGTGATGATGGTGGTAGTAGATGTGTCTGGTGGATGATGATGGTGGTAGTAGATGTGTCTGGTGATGATGTGGTGGTAGTAGATGTGTCCTGGTGGTGATGGTGTGGTAGTAGATGTGTCTGGTGATGATGATGGTGGTAGTAGATGTGTCTGGTGATGATGGTGGTAGTAGATGTGTCTGGTGGATGATGGTGGTAGTAGATGTGTCTGGTGATGATGATGTGGTTAGTAGATGTGTCTGGTGATGATGATGGTGGTAGTAGATGTGTCTGGTGATGATGGTGGTAGTAGATGTGTCTGGTTGATGATGATGGTGGTAGTAGATGTGTCTGGTGTGATGATGGTGGTAGTAGATGTGTCTGGTGATGATGTGGTAGTAGATGTGTTGGTGATGATGAGTAGTAGAATGTGTCTGGTGATGATGGTGGTAGTAGATGTGTCTGGTGATGATGATGGTGGTAGTAGATGTGTCTGGTGATGATGGTGGTAGTAGATGTGTCTGGTGATGATGATGGTGGTAGTAGATGTGTCTGGTGATGATGATGGTGGTAGTAGATGTGTCTGGTGCTGATGATGGTGGTAGTAGATGTGTCTGGTGATGATGATGTGGTAGTAGATGTGTCTGGTGATGATGATGGTGGTAGTAGATGTGTCTGGTGATGATGATGGTGGTAGTAGATGTGTCTGGTGATGATGGTGGTAGTAGATGTGTCTGGTGATGATGATGGTGGTAGTAGATGTGTCTGGTGATGATGATGTGGTAGTAGATGTGTCTGGTGGTGATGATGGTGGTAGTAGATGTGTCTGGTGATGATGTGTGGTAGTAGATGTGTCTGTGATGATGATGGTGGTAGTAGATGTGTCTGGTGATGATGGTGGTAGTAGATGTGTCTGGTGATGATGATGGTGGTAGTAGATGTGTCTGGTGATGATGATGGTGGTAGTAGATGTGTCTGGTGATGATGGTGGTAGTAGATGTGTCTGGTGTGATGATGGTGGTAGTAGATGTGTCTGGTGATGATGGTGGTAGTAGATGTGTCTGGTGATGATGGTGGTAGTAGATGTGTCTGGTGATGATGGTGGTAGTAGATGTGTCTGGTGATGATGATGGTGGTAGTAGATGTGTCTGGTGATGAGTGGTGGTAGTAGATGTGTCTGGTGATGATGTGGTAGTAGATGTGTCTGGTGTGATGATGGTGTAGTAGATGTGTCTGGTGATGTGATGGTGGTAGTAGATGTGTCTGGTGTGATGATGGTGGTAGTAGATGTGTCTGGTGATTGATGGTGGTAGTAGATGTGTCTGGTGATGATGGTGGTAGTAGATGTGTCTGGTGATGATGATGTGGTAGTAGATGTGTCTGGTGATGATGTGGTAGTAGATGTGTCTGGTGATGATGATGGTGGTAGTAGATGTGTCTGGTGATGATGGTGGTAGTAGATGTGTCTGGTGATGATGATGGTGGTAGTAGATGTGCCTGGTGATGATGGTGTAGTAGATGTGTCTGATGGTGAGTAGATGTGTCTGATGTAGTAGATGTGCCTGTGTGATGATGGTGGTAGTAGATGTGTCTGGTGATGATGATGGTGGTAGTAGATGTGTCTGGTGATGATGTGGTAGTAGATGTGTCTGGTGATGATGGTGGTAGTAGATGTGTCTGGTGATGATGGTGGTAGTAATGTCTGGTGATGATGTGGTAGTAGATGTGTCTGTGTGATGATGGTGGTAGTAGATGTGTCTGGTGATGATGATGGTGGTAGTAGATGTGTCTGGTGATGATGGTGGTAGTAGATGTGTCTGGTGGTGATGATGGTGAGTAGATGTGTCTGGTGATGATGGTGGTAGTAGATGTGTCTGGTGTGATGATGGTGGTAGTAGATGTGTCTGGTGATGATGGTGTAGTAGATGTGCCTGGTGTGATGATGGTGGTAGTAGATGTGTCTGGTGATGATGGTGGTAGTAGATGTGCTGGGTGATGATGGTGTAGTAGATGTGTCTGGTGATGATGGTGGTAGTAGATGTGTCTGGTGGTGATGATGGTGGTAGTAGATGTGTCTGGTGATGATGGTGGTAGTAGATGTGCTGTGGTGATGATGGTGGTAGTAGATGTGTCTGGTGATGATGGTGGTAGTAGATGTGTCTGGTGGTGATGATGGTGGTAGTAGATGTGTCTGGTGATGATGGTGGTAGTAGATGTGCCTGTGGTGATGATGGTGTAGTAGATGTGTCTGGTGATGATGATGGTAGTAGATGTGTCTGTGATGATGGTGGTAGTAGATGTGTCTGGTGATGATGGTGGTAGTAGATGTTCTGGTGATGATGTGGTAGTAGATGTGTCTGTGGTGATGATGGTGGTAGTAGATGTGTCTGGTGATGATGGTGGTAGTAGATGTGTCTGGTGGTGATGATGGTAGTAGATGTGTCTGGGATGATGTGTGTAGTAGATGTGTCTGGTGTGATGATGGTGTAGTAGATGTGTCTGGTGATGATGGTAGTAATGTGTCTGGTGGTGATGATGGTGGTAGTAGATGTGTCTGGTGATGATGATGGTAGTAGATGTGTCTGGTGGTGATGATGGTGGTAGTAGATGTGTCTGGTGGTGATGATGGTGAGTCTGATGATGGTAGATGTGTCTGGTGGTGATGATGGTGGTAGTAGATGTGTCTGGTGATGATGGTGGTAGTAGATGTGTCTGGTGATGATGTGGTAGTAGATTCTGTATGGTGATGATGGTGGTAGTAGATGTGTCTGTGATGATGTGGTGGTAGTAGATGTGTCTGGTGATGATGGTGGTAGTAGATGTGTCTGGTGATGATGGTGGTAGTAGATGTGTCTGGTGATGATGGTGGTAGTAGATGTGTCTGGTGATGATGGTGGTAGTAGATGTGATCTGGTGATGATGGTGGTAGTAGATGTGTCTGTGATGATGGGTAGAAGGTCTGGTGTGATGATGTGAGTAGCTGTGTCTGGTGATGATGGTGGTAGTAGATGTGTCTGGTGATGATGGTGGTAGTAGATGTGTCTGGTGATGATGGTGGTAGTAGATGTGTCTGGTGGTGATGATGGTGGTAGTAGATGTGTCTGGTGATGATGATGGTAGTAGATGTGTCTGGTGGTGATGATGGTGGTAGTAGATGTGTCTGGTGATGATGGTGGTAGTAGATGTGTCTGGTGATGATGATGGTGGTAGTAGATGTGTCTGGTGATGATGGTGGTAGTAGATGTGTCTGGTGTGATGATGGTAGTAGATGTGTCTGGTGATGATGGTGGTAGTAGATGTGTCTGGTGATGATGATGGTGGTAGTAGATGTGTCTGGTGATGATGGTGGTAGTAGATGTGTCTGGTGATGATGGTGGTAGTAGATGTGTCTGGTGATGATGGTGGTAGTAGATGTGTCTGGTGATGATGGTGGTAGTAGATGTGTCTGGTGATGATGATGGTGGTAGTAGATGTGTCTGGTGATGATGGTGGTAGTAGATGTGTCTGGTGATGATGGTGGTAGTAGATGTGTCTGGTGATGATGGTGGTAGTAGATGCGTCTGGTGGTGATGATGGTGGTAGTAGATGTGTCTGGGTGATGATGGTGGTAGTAGATGTGTCTGGTGATGATGGTGGTAGTAGATGTGTCTGGTGATGATGATGTGGTAGTAGATGTGTCTGGTGGTGATGATGATGGTAGTAGATGTGTCTGGTGATGATGTGGTAGTAGATGTGTCTGGTGTGATGATGGTGGTAGTAGATGTGTCTGGTGGTGATGATGGTGGTAGTAGATGTGTCTGGTGATGATGGTGGTAGTAGATGTGTCTGGTGATGATGGTGGTAGTAGATGTGTCTGGTGATGTGATGGTGGTAGTAGATGTGTCTGGTGGTGATGATGGTGGTAGTAGATGTGTCTGGTGATGATGATGGTAGTAGATGTGTCTGGTGATGATGGTGGTAGTAGATGTGTCTGGTGATGATGATGGTGGTAGTAGATGTGTCTGGTGATGATGATGGTGGTAGTAGATGTGTCTGGTGATGATGGTGGTAGTAGATGTGTCTGTGGTGATGATGGTGGTAGTAGATGTGTCTGGTGATGATGGTGGTAGTAGATGTGTCTGGTGATGTGATGGTGGTAGTAGATGTGTCTGGTGATGATGGTGGTAGTAGATGTGTCTGGTGATGATGGTGGTAGTAGATGTGTCTGGTGATGATGATGGTGGTAGTAGATGTGTCTGGTGATGATGATGGTGGTAGTAGATGTGTCTGGTGATGATGGTGGTAGTAGATGTGTCTGGTGGTGATGATGATGCTAGTAGATGTGTCTGGTGATGATGGTGGTAGTAGATGTGTCTGGTGATGATGATGGTGGTAGTAGATGTGTCTGGTGATGATGATGGTGGTAGTAGATGTGTCTGGTGATGATGGTGGTAGTAGATGTGTCTGGTGATGATGATGATGGTAGTAGATGTGTCTGGTGATGATGGTGGTAGTAGATGTGTCTGGTGGTGATGATGGTGGTAGTAGATGTGTCTGGTGGTGATGATGGTGGTAGTAGATGTCTCTGGTGGTGATGATGGTGTAGTAGATGTGTCTGGTGGTGATGATGGTGGTAGTAGATGTGTCTGGTGATGATGGTGGTAGTAGATGTGTCTGGTGATGATGGTGGTAGTAGATGTGTCTGGTGATGATGATGGTGGTAGTAGATGTGTCTGGTGGTGATGATGGTGGTAGTAGATGTGTCTGGTGATGATGATGGTGGTAGTAGATGTTGTCTGGTGATGATGGTGGTAGTAGATGTGTCTGGTGATGATGGTGGTAGTAGATGTGTCTGGTGGTGATGATGGTGGTGGTAGATGTGTCTGGTGATGATGGTGGTAGTAGATGTGTCTGGTGTGATGATGGTGGTAGTAGATGTGTCTGGTGATGATGGTGGTAGTAGATGTGTCTGGTGATGATGGTGGTAGTAGATGTGTCTGGTGATGATGATGGTGGTAGTAGATGTGTCTGGTGATGATGGTGGTAGTAGATGTGTCTGGTGATGATGGTGGTAGTAGATGTGTCTGGTGATGATAATGGTGGTAGTAGATGTGTCTGGTGATGATGATGATGGTAGTAGATGTGTCTGGTGATGGTGGTGGTGGTAGTAGATGTGTCTGGTGATGATGATGGTGGTAGTAGATGTGTCTGGTGATGGTGGTGGTGGTAGTAGATGTGTCTGGTGATGATGATGGTGGTAGTAGATGTGTCTGGTGATGATGGTGGTAGTAGATGTGTCTGGTGATGATGATGGTGGTAGTAGATGTGTCTGGTGATGATGATGGTGGTAGTAGATGTGTCTGGTGATGATGATGGTGGTAGTAGATGTGTCTGGTGATGATGATGGTGGTAGTAGATGTGTCTGGTGATGATGATGGTGGTAGTAGATGTGTCTGGTGATGATGATGGTGGTAGTAGATGTGTCTGGTGATGATGGTGGTAGTAGATGTGTCTGGTGATGATGATGGTGGTAGTAGATGTGTCTGGTGATGATGGTGGTAGTAGATGTGTCTGGTGATGATGATGGTAGTAGATGTGTCTGGTGGTGATGATGGTGTGTAGTAGATGTGTCTGTGGTGATGATGGTGGTAGTAGATGTGTCTGGTGATGATGGTGGTAGTAGATGTGTCTGGTGATGATGGTGGTAGTAGATGTGTCTGGTGTGATGATGGTGGTAGTAGATGTGTCTGGTGATGATGGTGGTAGTAGATGTGTCTGGTGATGATGGTGGTGGTAGTAGATGTGTCTGGTGATGATGATGGTGGTAGTAGATGTGTCTGGTGGTGATGATGGTGGTAGTAGATGTGTCTGTGGTGATGATGGTGGTGGTAGTAGATGTGTCTGGTGATGATGGTGGTAGTAGATGTGTCTGGTGGTGATGATGGTGGTGGTAGTAGATGTGTCTGGTGATGATGGTGGTAGTAGATGTGTCTGGTGGTGATGATGATGGTAGTAGATGTGTCTGGTGATGATGGTGGTAGTAGATGTGTCTGGTGATGATGGTGGTAGTAGATGTGTCTGGTGATGATGGTGGTAGTAGATGTGTCTGGTGATGATGGTGGTAGTAGATGTGTCTGGTGATGATGGTGGTAGTAGATGTGTCTGGTGATGATGATGGTGGTAGTAGATGTGTCTGGTGATGATGGTGGTAGTAGATGTGTCTGGTGATGATGGTGGTAGTAGATGTGTCTGGTGATGATGATGGTGGTAGTAGATGTGTCTGGTGATGATGGGGTAGTAGATGTGTCTGGTGATGATGTGTGGTAGTAGATGTGTCTGTGATGATGATGGTTAGTAGATGTGTCTGGTGATGATGGTGGTAGTAGATGTGTCTGGTGATGATGATGGTGGTAGTAGATGTGTCTGGTGATGATGATGGTGGTAGTAGATGTGTCTGGTGATGATGGTGGTAGTAGATGTGTCTGGTGATGATGATGGTGGTAGTAGATGTGTCTGGTGATGATGGTGGTAGTAGATGTCTCTGGTGATGATGGTGGTAGTAGATGTGTCTGGTGATGATGGTGGTAGTAGATGTGTCTGGTGATGATGGTGGTAGTAGATGTGTCTGGTGATGATGGTGGTAGTAGATGTGTCTGGTGATGATGGTGGTAGTAGATGTGTCTGGTGATGATGGTGGTGGTAGTAGATGTGTCTGGTGATGATGATGGTGGTAGTAGATGTGTCTGGTGGTGATGATGGTGGTAGTAGATGTGTCTGGTGGTGATGATGGTGGTGGTAGTAGATGTGTCTGGTGATGATGGTGGTAGTAGATGTGTCTGGTGATGATGATGGTGGTAGTAGATGTGTCTGGTGGTGATGATGATGGTAGTAGATGTGTCTGGTGATGATGGTGGTAGTAGATGTGTCTGGTGATGATGGTGGTAGTAGATGTGTCTGGTGATGATGGTGGTAGTAGATGTGTTGGTGATGATGGTGGTAGTAGATGTGTCTGGTGATGATGATGGTGGTAGTAGATGTGTCTGGTGATGATGGTGGTAGTAGATGTGTCTGGTGATGATGATGGTGGTAGTAGATGTGTCTGGTTGATGATGGTGGTAGTAGATGTCTCTGGTGATGATGGTGGTAGTAGATGTGTCTGGTGATGATGGTGGTAGTAGATGTGTCTGGTGATGATGGTGGTAGTAGATGTGTCTGGTGATGATGGTGGTAGTAGATGTGTCTGGTGATGATGGTGGTAGTAGATGTGTCTGGTGATGATGGTGGTGGTAGTAGATGTGTCTGGTGATGATGATGGTGGTAGTAGATGTGTCTGGTGGTGATGATGGTGGTAGTAGATGTGTCTGGTGTGATGATGGTGGTGGTAGTAGATGTGTCTGGTGATGATGGTGGTAGTAGATGTGTCTGGTGATGATGATGGTGGTAGTAGATGTGTCTGGTGGTGATGATGATGGTAGTAGATGTGTCTGGTGATGATGGTGGTAGTAGATGTGTCTGGTGGTGATGATGGTGGTAGTAGATGTGTCTGGTGATGATGGTGGTGGTAGTAGATGTGTCTGGTGATGATGGTGGTAGTAGATGTGTCTGGTGATGATGGTGGTAGTAGATGTGTCTGGTGATGATGGTGGTAGTAGATGTGTCTGGTGATGATGGTGGTAGTAGATGTGTCTGGTGATGATGGTGGTAGTAGATGTGTCTGGTGATGATGGTGGTAGTAGATGTGTCCTGGTGGATGATGGTGGTAGTAGATGTGTCTGGTGATGATGTGGTGGTAGTAGATGTGTCTGGTGATGATGGTGGTAGTAGATGTGTCTGGTGATGATGATGGTGGTAGTAGATGTGTCTGGTGATGATGGTGGTAGTAGATGTGTCTGGTGATGATAATGGTGGTAGTAGATGTGTCTGGTGATGATGGTGGTAGTAGATGTGTCTGGTGATGATGGTGGTAGTAGATGTGTCTGGTGATGATGATGGTGGTAGTAGATGTGTCTGGTGGTGATGATGGTGGTAGTAGATGTGTCTGGTGATGATGATGGTGGTAGTAGATGTGTCTGGTGATGATGATGGTGGTAGTAGATGTGTCTGGTGATGATGGTGGTAGTAGATGTGTCTGGTGGTGATGATGGTAGTAGATGTGTCTGGTGGTGATGATGGTGGTAGTAGATGTGTCTGGTGATGATGATGGTGGTAGTAGATGTCTCTGGTGATGATGGTGGTAGTAGATGTGTCTGGTGATGATGGTGGTAGTAGATGTGTCTGGTGATGATGGTGGTAGTAGATGTGTCTGGTGATGATGGTGGTAGTAGATGTGTCTGGTGATGATGGTGGTAGTAGATGTGTCTGGTGATGATGACGGTGGTAGTAGATGTGTCTGGTGATGATGATGGTGGTAGTAGATGTGTCTGGTGATGATGGTGGTAGTAGATGTGTCTGGTGATGATGGTGGTAGTAGATGTGTCTGGTGATGATAATGGTGGTAGTAGATGTGTCTGGTGATGATGATGATGGTAGTAGATGTGTCTGGTGGTGATGATGGTGGTAGTAGATGTGTCTGGTGATGATGGTGGTAGTAGATGTGTCTGGTGATGATGATGGTGGTAGTAGATGTGTCTGGTGATGATGGTGGTAGTAGATGTGTCTGGTGATGATGTGGTGGTAGTAGATGTGTCTGGTGATGGTGGTGGTAGTAGATGTGTCTGGTGATGATGATGGTAGTAGATGTGTCTGGTGATGATGATGATGGTAGTAGATGTGTCTGGTGATGATGGTGGTAGTAGATGTGTCTGGTGATGATGATGGTGGTGGTAGATGTGTCTGGTGATGATGGTGGTAGTAGATGTGTCTGGTGATGATGATGGTGGTAGTAGATGTGTCTGGTGATGATGATGGTGGTAGTAGATGTATCTGGTGATGATGATGATGGTGGTAGTAGATGTGTCTGGTGATGATGGTGGTGGTAGTAGATGTGTCTGGTGATGATGATGGTGGTAGTAGATGTGTCTGGTGGTGATGATGGTGGTAGCTAGATGTGTCTGGTGATGATGGTGGTAGTAGATGTGTCTGGTGATGATGGTGGTAGTAGATGTGTCTGGTGATGATGGTGGTAGTAGATGTGTCTGGTGATGATGATGACTGGTGGTAGTAGATGTGTCTGGTGATGATGGTGGTAGTAGATGTGTCTGGTGATGATGGTGGTAGTAGATGTGTCTGGTGATGATGGTGGTGGTAGTAGATGTGTCCGGTGGTGATGGTGGTAGTAGATGTGTCTGGTGATGATGATGGTGGTAGTAGATGTGTCTGGTGATGATGATGGTGGTAGTAGATGTGTCTGGTGATGATGATGGTGGTAGTAGATGTGTCTGGTGATGATGATGGTGGTAGTAGATGTGTCTGGTGATGATGGTGGTAGTAGATGTGTCGGTGGTGATGGTGGTAGTAGATGTGTCTGGTGATGATGATGGTGGTAGTAGATGTGTCTGGTGGTGATGATGGTGGTAGTAGATGTGTCCGGTGGTGATGGTGGTAGTAGATGTGTCTGGTGATGATGATGGTGGTAGTAGATGTGTCTGGTGGTGATGGTGGTGGTAGTAGATGTGTCTGGTGATGATGATGGTGGTAGTAGATGTGTCTGGTGATGATGGTGGTAGTAGATGTGTCTGGTGGTGATGGTGGTGGTAGTAGATGTGTCTGGTGGTGATGATGGTGGTAGTAGATGTGTCTGGTGGTGATGGTGGTAGTAGATGTGTCTGGTGGTGATGGTGGTGGTAGTAGATGTGTCTGGTGGTGATGATGGTGGTAGTAGATGTGTCTGGTGATGATGGTGGTAGTAGATGTGTCTGGTGATGATGATGGTGGTAATAGATGTGTCTGGTGATGATGGTGATGGTAGTAGATGTATCTGGTGATGATGGTGGTAGTAGATGTGTCTGGTGATGATGATGGTGGTAGTAGATGTGTCTGGTGATGATGGTGATGGTAGTAGATGTATCTGGTGATGATGGTGGTAGTAGATGTGTCTGGTGATGATGATGGTGGTAGTAGATGTGTCTGGTGATGATGATGGTGGTAGTAGATGTGTCTGGTGATGATGGTGGTAGTAGATGTGTCTGGTGATGATGGTGGTGGTAGTAGATGTTTCCGGTGATGATGGTGGTAGTAGATGTGTCTGGTGATGATGGTGGTAGTAGATGTGTCTGGTGGTGATGATGGTGGTAGTAGATGTGTCTGGTGATGATGGTGGTGGTAGTAGATGTGTCTGGTGATGATGGTGGTAGTAGATGTGTCTGGTGATGATGATGGTGGTAGTAGATGTGTCTGGTGATGATGGTGGTAGTAGATGTGTCTGGTGATGATAATGGTGGTAGTAGATGTGTCTGGTGATGATGGTGGTAGTAGATGTGTCTGGTGATGATGGTGGTAGTAGATGTGTCTGGTGATGATGATGGTGGTAGTAGATGTGTCTGGTGGTGATGATGGTGGTAGTAGATGTGTCTGGTGATGATGATGGTGGTAGTAGATGTGTCTGGTGATGATGATGGTGGTAGTAGATGTGTCTGGTGATGATGGTGGTAGTAGATGTGTCTGGTGATGATGATGGTGGTAGTAGATGTGTCTGGTGATGATGATGGTGGTAGTAGATGTCTCTGGTGATGATGGTGGTAGTAGATGTGTCTGGTGATGATGGTGGTAGTAGATGTGTCTGGTGATGATGGTGGTAGTAGATGTGTCTGGTGATGATGGTGGTAGTAGATGTGTCTGGTGATGATGGTGGTAGTAGATGTGTCTGGTGATGATGACGGTGGTAGTAGATGTGTTCTGGTGATGATGATGGTGGTAGTAGATGTGTCTGGTGATGATGGTGGTAGTAGATGTGTCTGGTGATGATGGTGGTAGTAGATGTGTCTGGTGATGATAATGGTGGTAGTAGATGTGTCTGGTGATGATGATGATGGTAGTAGATGTGTCTGGTGGTGATGATGGTGGTAGTAGATGTGTCTGGTGATGATGGTGGTAGTAGATGTGTCTGTGATGATGATGGTGGTAGTAGATGTGTCTGGTGATGATGGTGGTAGTAGATGTGTCTGGTGATGATGGTGGTGGTAGTAGATGTGTCTGGTGATGGTGGTGGTAGTAGATGTGTCTGGTGATGATGATGGTAGTAGATGTGTCTGGTGATGATGATGATGGTAGTAGATGTGTCTGGTGATGATGGTGGTAGTAGATGTGTCTGGTGATGATGATGGTGGTGGTAGATGTGTCTGGTGATGATGGTGGTAGTAGATGTGTCTGGTGATGTGATGGTGGTAGTAGATGTGTCTGGTGATGATGATGGTGGTAGTAGATGTATCTGGTGATGATGATGATGGTGGTAGTAGATGTGTCTGGTGATGATGGTGGTGGTAGTAGATGTGTCTGGTGATGATGATGGTGGTAGTAGATGTGTCTGGTGGTGATGATGGTGGTAGTAGATGTGTCTGGTGATGATGGTGGTAGTAGATGTGTCTGGTGATGATGGTGGTAGTAGATGTGTCTGTGATGATGGTGGTAGTAGATGTGTCTGGTGATGATGATGATGGTGGTAGTAGATGTGTCTGGTGATGATGGTGGTAGTAGATGTGTCTGGTGATGATGGTGGTAGTAGATGTGTCTGGTGATGATGGTGGTGGTAGTAGATGTGTCCGGTGGTGATGGTGGTAGTAGATGTGTCTGGTGATGATGATGGTGGTAGTAGATGTGTCTGGTGATGATGATGGTGGTAGTAGATGTGTCTGGTGATGATGATGGTGGTAGTAGATGTGTCTGGTGATGATGATGGTGGTAGTAGATGTGTCTGGTGATGATGGTGGTAGTAGATGTGTCCGGTGTGATGGTGGTAGTAGATGTGTCTGGTGATGATGATGGTGGTAGTAGATGTGTCTGGTGTGATGATGGTGGTAGTAGATGTGTCCGGTGGTGATGGTGGTAGTAGATGTGTCTGGTGATGATGATGGTGGTAGTAGATGTGTCTGGTGGTGATGGTGGTGGTAGTAGATGTGTCTGGTGATGATGATGGTGGTAGTAGATGTGTCTGGTGATGATGGTGGTAGTAGATGTGTCTGGTGGTGATGGTGGTGGTAGTAGATGTGTCTGGTGGTGATGATGGTGGTAGTAGATGTGTCTGGTGGTGATGGTGGTAGTAGATGTGTCTGGTGGTGATGGTGGTGGTAGTAGATGTGTCTGGTGGTGATGATGGTGGTAGTAGATGTGTCTGGTGATGATGGTGGTAGTAGATGTGTCTGGTGATGATGATGGTGGTAATAGATGTGTCTGGTGATGATGGTGATGGTAGTAGATGTATCTGTGATGATGGTGGTAGTAGATGTGTCTGGTGATGATGATGGTGGTAGTAGATGTGTCTGGTGATGATGGTGATGGTAGTAGATGTATCTGGTGATGATGGTGGTAGTAGATGTGTCTGGTGATGATGATGGTGGTAGTAGATGTGTCTGGTGATGATGATGGTGGTAGTAGATGTGTCTGGTGATGATGGTGGTAGTAGATGTGTCTGGTGATGATGGTGGTGGTAGTAGATGTATTCCGGTGGTGATGGTGGTAGTAGATGTGTCTGGTGGTGATGGTTGTAGTAGATGTGTCTGGTGATGGTGGTGGTAGTAGATGTGTCTGGTGATGGTGGTGGAAGTAGATGTGTCTGGTGATGATGGTGGTAGTAGATGTGTCTGGTGATGATGATGGTGGTAGTAGATGTGTCTGGTGGTGATGGTGGTGGTAGTAGATGTGTCTGGTGATGATGATGGTGGTAATAGATGTGTCTGGTGGTGATGATGGTGGTAGTAGATGTGTCTGGTGATGATGATGGTGGTAGTAGATGTGTCTGGTGATGATGATGGTGGTAGTAGATGTGTCTGGTGATGATGGTGGTGGTAGTAGATGTGTCCGGTGGTGATGGTGGTAGTAGATGTGTCTGGTGATGATGATGGTGGTAGTAGATGTGTCTGGTGGTGATGGTGGTGGTAGTAGATGTGTCTGGTGATGATGGTGGTGGTAGTAGATGTGTCTGGTGATGATGGTGGTGGTAGTAGATGTGTCTGGTGATGATGATGGTGGTAGTAGATGTGTCTGGTGATGATGATGGTGGTAATAGATGTGTCTGGTGGTGATGATGGTGGTAATAGATGTGTCTGGTGGTGATGATGGTGGTAGTAGATGTGTCTGGTGGTGATGATGGTGGTGGTAGATGTGTCTGGTGATGATGGTGGTAGTAGATGTGTCTGGTGATGATGGTGGTAGTAGATGTGTCTGGTGATGATGATGGTGGTAGTAGATGTGTCTGGTGATGATGGTGGTAGTAGATGTGTCTGGTGGTGATGGTGGTGGTAGTAGATGTGTCTGGTGATGATGATGGTGGTAGTAGATGTGTCTGGTGGTGATGATGGTGGTAGTAGATGTGTCTGGTGATGATGATGGTGGTAGTAGATGTGTCTGGTGATGATGATGGTGGTAGTAGATGTGTCTGGTGATGATGGTGGTAGTAGATGTGTCTGGTGGTGATGATGGTAGTAGATGTGTCTGGTGGTGATGGTGGTGGTAGTAGATGTGTCTGGTGATGATGATGGTGGTAATAGATGTGTCTGGTGGTGATGATGGTGGTAGAGATGTGTCTGGTGATGATGATGGTGGTAGTAGATGTGTCTGGTGATGATGATGGTGGTAGCTAGATACCACCATCATCATCACCAGACACATCTACTACCACCATCATCATCACCAGACACATCTACTACCACCATCATCACCACCAGACACATCTATTACCACCATCATCATCACCAGACACATCTACTACCACCACCATCACCACCAGACACATCTACTACCATCATCACCACCAGACACATCTACTACCACCATCATCACCAGACACATCTACTACCACCATCATCATCACCAGACACATCTACTACCACCATCATCATCACCAGACACATCTACTACCACCATCATCACCACCAGACACATCTACTACCACCATCATCATCACCAGACACATCTACTACCACCACCATCACCACCAGACACATCTACTACCACCATCATCACCAGACACATCTACTACCACCATCATCATCACCAGACACATCTACTACCACCATCATCACCAGACACATCTACTACCACCATCATCACCAGACACATCTACCACCACCATCATCACCACCAGACACATCTACTACCACCATCATCACCACCAGACACATCTATTACCACCATCATCACCACCAGACACATCTATTACCACCATCATCATCACCAGACACATCTACTACCACCATCATCATCACCAGACACATCTACTACCACCACCATCATCACCAGACACATCTACTACCACCACCATCATCACCAGACACATCTACTACCACCACCATCACCACCAGACACATCTACTACCACCATCATCATCACCAGACACATCTACTACCACCATCACCACCGGACACATCTACTACCACCACCATCATCACCAGACACATCTACTACCACCATCATCATCACCAGACACATCTACTACCACCATCATCATCACCAGACACATCTACTACCACCATCATCACCACCAGACACATCTATTACCACCATCATCATCACCAGACACATCTACTACCACCACCATCACCACCAGACACATCTACTACCACCATCATCATCACCAGACACATCTACTACCACCATCATCACCAGACACATCTACTACCACCACCATCACCAGACACATCTACTACCACCACCATCACCAGACACATCTACTACCACCATCACCACCAGACACATCTACTACCACCATCACCACCGGAAACATCTACTACCACCACCATCATCACCAGACACATCTACTACCACCATCATCACCAGACACATCTACTACCACCATCATCATCACCAGACACATCTACTACCACCATCATCATCACCAGACACATCTACTACCACCATCATCACCAGATACATCTACTACCATCACCATCATCACCAGACACATCTACTACCACCATCATCATCACCAGACACATCTACTACCACCATCATCACCAGATACATCTACTACCATCACCATCATCACCAGACACATCTATTACCACCATCATCATCACCAGACACATCTACTACCACCATCATCACCAGACACATCTACTACCACCATCATCACCACCAGACACATCTACTACCACCACCATCACCACCAGACACATCTACTACCACCATCACCACCAGACACATCTACTACCACCATCATCACCACCAGACACATCTACTACCACCACCATCACCACCAGACACATCTACTACCACCATCATCACCAGACACATCTACTACCACCATCATCATCACCAGACACATCTACTACCACCACCATCACCACCAGACACATCTACTACCACCATCATCATCACCAGACACATCTACTACCACCATCACCACCGGACACATCTACTACCACCATCATCACCACCAGACACATCTACTACCACCATCATCATCACCAGACACATCTACTACCACCATCACCACCGGACACATCTACTACCACCATCATCACCAGACACATCTACTACCACCATCATCATCACCAGACACATCTACTACCACCATCATCATCACCAGACACATCTACTACCACCATCATCATCACCAGACACATCTACTACCACCATCATCATCACCAGACACATCTACTACCACCATCACCACCGGACACATCTACTACCACCACCATCATCACCAGACACATCTACTACCACCATCATCACCAGACACATCTACTACCACCATCATCACCAGACACATCTACTACCACCATCATCATCATCACCAGACACATCTACTACCACCATCATCACCAGACACATCTACTACCACCATCATCACCAGACACATCTACTACCACCATCATCACCAGACACATCTACTACCACCATCATCACCACAGACACATCTACTACCACCATCATCATCACCAGACACATCTACTACCACCACCATCATCACCAGACACATCTACTACCACCATCATCATCATCACCAGATACATCTACTACCACCATCATCATCACCAGACACATCTACTACCACCATCATCATCACCAGACACATCTACTACCACCATCATCACCAGACACATCTACCACCACCATCATCATCACCAGACACATCTACTACCACCATCATCACCAGACACATCTACTACCATCATCATCATCACCAGACACATCTACTACCATCATCATCACCAGACACATCTACTACCACCACCATCACCAGACACATCTACTACCACCACCATCATCACCAGACACATCTACTACCACCATCATCACCAGACACATCTACTACCACCATCATCATCACCAGACACATCTACTACCACCATCATCACCAGACACATCTACTACCACCATCATCACCACCAGACACATCTACTACCATCATCATCATCACCAGACACATCTACTACCACCATTATCATCACCAGACACATCTACTACCACCATCATCACCAGACACATCTACTACCACCATCATCACCAGACACATCTACTACCACCATCATCATCACCAGACACATCTACTACCACCGTCATCATCACCAGACACATCTACTACCACCATCATCACCAGACACATCTACTACCACCATCATCACCAGACACATCTACTACCACCATCATCACCAGACACATCTACTACCACCATCATCACCAGACACATCTACTACCACCATCATCACCAGAGACATCTACTACCACCATCATCATCACCAGACACATCTACTACCACCATCATCATCACCAGACACATCTACTACCACCATCATCACCAGACACATCTACTACCACCATCATCATCACCAGACACATCTACTACCACCATCATCATCACCAGACACATCTACTACCACCATCATCACCACCAGACACATCTACTACCACCATCATCATCACCAGACACATCTACTACCACCATCATCACCAGACACATCTACTACCACCATCATCACCAGACACATCTACTACCACCATTATCATCACCAGACACATCTACTACCACCATCATCACCAGACACATCTACTACCACCATCATCATCACAGACACATCTACTACCACCATCATCACCAGACACATCTACTACCACACCATCATCACCAGACACATCTACTACCACCATCATCACCACCAGACACATCTACTACCACCATCATCACCAGACACATCTACTACCACCATCATCACCGGAAACATCTACTACCACCACCATCATCACCAGACACATCTACTACCACCATCATCACCAGACACATCTACTACCACCATCATCATCACCAGACACATCTACTACCACCATCATCATCACCAGACACATCTACTACCACCATCATCACCAGATACATCTACTACCATCACCATCATCACCAGACACATCTACTACCACCATCATCATCACCAGACACATCTACTACCACCATCATCACCAGATACATCTACTACCATCACCATCATCACCAGACACATCTATTACCACCATCATCATCACCAGACACATCTACTACCACCATCATCACCAGACACATCTACTACCACCATCATCACCACCAGACACATCTACTACCACCACCATCACCACCAGACACATCTACTACCACCATCACCACCAGACACATCTACTACCACCATCATCACCACCAGACACATCTACTACACCACCATCACCACCAGACACATCTACTACCACCATCATCACCAGACACATCTACTACCACCATCATCATCACCAGACACATCTACTACCACCACCATCACCACCAGACACATCTACTACCACCATCATCATCACCAGACACATCTACTACCACCATCACCACCGGACACATCTACTACCACCATCATCACCACCAGACACATCTACTACCACCATCATCATCACCAGACACATCTACTACCACCATCACCACCGGACACATCTACTACCACCATCATCACCAGACACATCTACTACCACCATCATCATCACCAGACACATCTACTACCACCATCATCATCACCAGACACATCTACTACCACCATCATCATCACCAGACACATCTACTACCACCATCATCATCACCAGACACATCTACTACCACCATCACCACCGGACACATCTACTACCACCACCATCATCACCAGACACATCTACTACCACCATCATCACCAGACACATCTACTACCACCATCATCACCAGACACATCTACTACCACCATCATCATCATCACCAGACACATCTACTACCACCATCATCACCAGACACATCTACTACCACCATCATCACCAGACACATCTACTACCACCATCATCACCAGACACATCTACTACCACCATCATCACCACCAGACACATCTACTACCACCATCATCATCACCAGACACATCTACTACCACCACCATCATCACCAGACACATCTACTACCACCATCATCATCATCACCAGATACATCTACTACCACCATCATCATCACCAGACACATCTACTACCACCATCATCATCACCAGACACATCTACTACCACCATCATCACCAGACACATCTACCACCACCATCATCATCACCAGACACATCTACTACCACCATCATCACCAGACACATCTACTACCATCATCATCATCACCAGACACATCTACTACCATCATCATCACCAGACACATCTACTACCACCACCATCACCAGACACATCTACTACCACCACCATCATCACCAGACACATCTACTACCACCATCATCACCAGACACATCTACTACCACCATCATCATCACCAGACACATCTACTACCACCATCATCACCAGACACATCTACTACCACCATCATCACCACCAGACACATCTACTACCATCATCATCATCACCAGACACATCTACTACCACCATTATCATCACCAGACACATCTACTACCACCATCATCACCAGACACATCTACTACCACCATCATCACCAGACACATCTACTACCACCATCATCATCACCAGACACATCTACTACCACCGTCATCATCACCAGACACATCTACTACCACCATCATCACCAGACACATCTACTACCACCATCATCACCAGACACATCTACTACCACCATCATCACCAGACACATCTACTACCACCATCATCACCAGACACATCTACTACCACCATCATCACCAGAGACATCTACTACCACCATCATCATCACCAGACACATCTACTACCACCATCATCACCACCAGACACATCTACTACCATCATCACCACCAGACACATCTACTACCACCATCATCACCAGACACATCTACTACCACCATCATCATCACCAGACACATCTACTACCACCATCATCATCACCAGACACATCTACTACCACCATCATCACCACCAGACACATCTACTACCACCATCATCATCACCAGACACATCTACTACCACCATCATCACCAGACACATCTACTACCACCATCATCACCAGACACATCTACTACCACCATTATCATCACCAGACACATCTACTACCACCATCATCACCAGACACATCTACTACCACCATCATCATCACCAGACACATCTACTACCACCATCATCACCAGACACATCTACTACCACCACCATCATCACCAGACACATCTACTACCACCATCATCACACCAGACACATCTACTACCACCATCATCACCAGACACATCTACTACCACCATCATCACCAGACACATCTACTACACCATCATCACCAGACACATCTACTACCACCATCATCACCAGACACATCTACTACCACCATCATCACCAGACACATCTACTACCACCATCATCACCAGACACATCTACTACCACCACCATCATCACCAGACACATCTACTACCACCATCATCACCACCAGACACATCTACTACACCATCATCACCAGACACATCTACTACCATCATCATCACCACAGACACATCTACTACCACCATCATCATCACCAGACACATCTACTACCACCATCATCACCAGACACATCTACTACCACCACCATCATCACCACCAGACACATCTACTACCACCATCATCACCACCAGACACATCTACTACCACCATCATCATCACCAGACACATCTACTACCACCACCATCATCACCAGACACATCTACTACCACCATCATCACCAGACACATCTACTACCACCATCATCACCAGACACATCTACTACCACCATCATCACCAGACACATCTACTACCACCATCATCACCAGACACATCTACTACCACCATCATCACCAGAGACATCTACTACCACCATCATCACCAGACACATCTACTACCACCATCATCATCACCAGACACATCTACTACCACCATCATCACCAGACACATCTACTACCACCATCATCATCACCAGACACATCTACTACCACCATCATCACCAGACACATCTACTACCACCATCATCACCAGACACATCTACTACCACCATCATCACCAGACACATCTACTACCACCATCATCACCAGACACATCTACTACCATCATCATCACCACCAGACACATCTACTACCACCATCATCATCACCAGACACATCTACTACCACCATCATCACAGACACATCTACTACCCCACCATCATCACCACCAGACACATCTACTACCACCATCATCACCACCAGACACATCTACTACCACCATCATCATCACCAGACACATCTACTACCACCACCATCATCACCAGACACATCTACTACCACCATCATCACCAGACACATCTACTACCACCATCATCACCAGACACATCTACTACCACCATCATCACCAGACACATCTACTACCACCATCATCACCAGACACATCTACTACCACCATCATCACCAGAGACATCTACTACCACCATCATCACCAGACACATCTACTACCACCATCATCATCACCAGACACATCTACTACCACCATCATCACCAGACACATCTACTACCACCATCATCATCACCAGACACATCTACTACCACCATCATCATCACCAGACACATCTACTACCACCATCATCACCAGACACATCTACTACCACCATCATCATCACCAGACACATCTACTACCACCATCATCATCACCAGACACATCTACTACCACCATCATCACCAGACACATCTACTACCACCATCATCACCAGACACATCTACTACCACCATCATCACCAGACACATCTACTACCACCATCATCACCAGACACATCTACTACCACCATCATCATCACCAGACACATCTACTACCACCATCATCACCAGACACATCTACTACCACCATCATCACCAGACACATCTACTACCACCATCATCACCAGACACATCTACTACCACCATCATCACCAGACACATCTACTACCACCATCATCACCAGACACATCTACTACCATCATCATCACCAGACACATCTACTACCACCATCATCACCAGACACATCTACTACCACCACCATCATCACCACCAGACACATCTACTACCACCATCATCACCAGACACATCTACTACCACCACCATCATCACCAGACACATCTACTACCACCATCATCACCACCAGACACATCTACTACCACCATCATCATCACCAGACACATCTACTACCACCACCATCATCACCAGACACATCTACTACCACCATCATCACCAGACACATCTACTACCACCATCATCACCACCAGACACATCTACTACCACCATCATCACCAGACACATCTACTACCACCATCATCACCAGACACATCTACTACCACCATCATCACACCAGACACATCTACTACCACACCATCATCACCACCAGACACATCTACTACCATCATCATCACCAGACACATCTACTACCACCATCATCACC
Source organism: Anomaloglossus baeobatrachus (assembly GCF_048569485.1). Taxonomy (NCBI): domain Eukaryota; kingdom Metazoa; phylum Chordata; class Amphibia; order Anura; family Aromobatidae; genus Anomaloglossus; species Anomaloglossus baeobatrachus. The sequence goes on from NW_027442788.1 coordinate 22,534, forward strand.
AGACACATCTACTACCACCATCATCATCACCAGACACATCTACTACCACCATCATCACCAGACACATCTACTACCACCATCATCATCACCAGACACATCTACTACCACCATCATCATCACCAGACACATCTACTACCACATCATCATCACCAGACACATCTACTACCACCATCATCATCACCAGACACATCTACTACCACCATCATCATCACCAGACACATCTACTACCACCATCATCATCACCAGACACATCTACTACCACCATCATCACCAGACACATCTACTACCACCATCATCATCACCAGACACATCTACTACCACCATCCATCACCGCAGACACATCTACTACCACCATCATCATCACCAGACACATCTACTACCACCACCATCACCAGACACATCTACTACCACATCATCATCACCAGACACATCTACTACCACCATATCATCACCAGACACATCTACTACCACCATCATCACCAGACACATCTACTACCACCATCATCACCAGACACATTACTACCACCATCATCATCACCAGACACATCTACTACCACCATCATCACCAGACACATCTACTACCACCATCATCACCAGACACATCTACTACCACCATCATCACACCAGACACATCTACTACCACCATCATCACCAGACACATCTACTACCACCATCATCACCACCAGACACATCTACTACCACCATCATCACCAGACACATCTACTACCACCATCATCACCAGACACATCTACTACCACCATCATCACACCAGACACATCTACTACCACCATCATCACCACCAGACACATCTACTACCACCATCATCATCACCAGACACATCTACTACCACCATCATCACCAGACACATCTACTACCACCATCATCACCAGACACATCTACTACCACCATCATCACCACCAGACACATCTACTACCACCATCATCACACCAGACACATCTACTACCACCATCATCACCACCAGACACATCTACTACCACCATCATCACACCAGACACATCTACTACCACCATCATCACCAGACACATCTACTACCATCATCATCATCACCAGACACATCTACTACCACCATCATCACCAGACACATCTACTACCACCATCATCATCACCAGACACATCTACTACCACCATCATCATCACCAGACACATCTACTACCACCATCATCACCAGACACATCTACTAGCATCATCATCACCACCAGACACATCTACTACCACCATCATCACCAGACACATCTACTACCACCATCATCATCACCAGACACATCTACTACCACCATCATCATCACCAGACACATCTACTACCACCATCATCACCAGACACATCTACTACCACCATCATCACCAGACACATCTACTACCACCATCACATCACCAGACACATCTACTACCACCATCATCACCAGACACATCTACTACCACCATCATCACCACCAGACACATCTACTACCACCATCATCACCAGACACATCTACTACCACCATCATCATCACCAGACACATCTACTACCACCATCATCATCACCAGACACATCTACTACCACCATCATCACCAGACACATCTACTACCATCATCATCACCAGACACATCTACTACCACCATCATCACCACCAGACACATCTACTACCACCATCATCATCACCAGACACATCTACTACCACCATCATCACCAGACACATCTACTACCACCATCATCACCAGACACATCTACTACCACCATCATCACCACCAGACACATCTACTACCACCATCATCACCACCAGACACATCTACTACCACCATCATCACCAGACACATCTACTACCACCATCATCACCACCAGACACATCTACTACCACCATCATCATCACCAGACACATCTACTACCACCATCATCACCAGACACATCTACTACCACCATCATCACCAGACACATCTACTACCACCATCATCACCACCAGACGCATCTACTACCACCATCATCACCAGACACATCTACTACCACCATCATCACCAGACACATCTACTACCACCATCATCACCAGACACATCTACTACCACCATCATCATCACCAGACACATCTACTACCACCATCATCACCAGACACATCTACTACCACCATCATCACCAGACACATCTACTACCACCATCATCACCAGACACATCTACTACCACCATCATCACCAGACACATCTACTACCACCATCATCATCACCAGACACATCTACTACCACCATCATCACCAGACACATCTACTACCATCATCACCACCAGACACATCTACTACCATCATCATCATCACCAGACACATCTACTACCACCATCATCATCACCAGACACATCTACTACCACCATCATCACCAGACACATCTACTACCACCATCATCACCACCAGACACATCTACTACCATCATCACCACCAGACACATCTACTACCACCATCATCACCACCAGACACATCTACTACCACCATCATCACCAGACACATCTACTACCACCATCATCACCAGACACATCTACTACCACCATCATCACCAGACACATCTACTACCACCATCATCACCAGACACATCTACTACCACCATCATCATCATCACCAGATACATCTACTACCACCATCATCATCACCAGACACATCTACTACCACCATCATCACCAGACACATCTACTACCATCATCATCACCAGACACATCTACTACCACCATCATCACCAGACACATCTACTACCACCATCATCATCACCAGACACATCTACTACCACCATCATCACCACCAGACACATCTACTACCATCATCATCACCACCAGACACATCTACTACCACCATCATCACCACCAGACACATCTACTACCACCATCATCACCACCAGACACATCTACTACCATCATCATCCCCAGACACATCTACTACCACCATCATCACCACCAGACACATCTACTACCACCATCATCACCACCAGACACATCTACTACCATCATCATCCCCAGACACATCTACTACCACCATCATCATCACCAGACACATCTACTACCACCATCATCACCAGACACATCTACTACCACCATCATCACCACCAGACACATCTACTACCACCATCATCATCACCAGACACATCTACTACCATCATCACCACCAGACACATCTACTACCACCATCATCACCAGACACATCTACTACCACCATCATCACCACCAGACACATCTACTACCACCATCATCACCAGACACATCTACTACCACCATCATCACCACCAGACACATCTACTACCACCATCATCACCAGACACATCTACTACCATCATCATCACCAGACACATCTACTACCACCATCATCACCACCAGGCACATCTACTACCACCATCATCACCAGACACATCTACTACCACCATCATCACCACCAGGCACATCTACTACCACCATCATCACCAGACACATCTACTACCACCATCATCACCACCAGGCACATCTACTACCACCATCATCACCAGACACATCTACTACCACCATCATCACCACCAGACACATCTACTACCACCATCATCACCAGACACATCTACTACCACCATCATCACCACCAGGCACATCTACTACCACCATCATCACCAGACACATCTACTACCACCATCATCACCACCAGGCACATCTACTACCACCATCATCACCAGACACATCTACTACCACCATCATCACCACCAGACACATCTACTACCACCATCATCACCAGACACATCTACTACCACCATCATCACCACCAGGCACATCTACTACCACCATCATCACCAGACACATCTACTACCACCATCATCATCACCAGACACATCTACTACCACCATCATCACCACCAGACACATCTACTACCACCATCATCACCAGACACATCTACTACCACCATCATCACCACCAGGCACATCTACTACCACCATCATCACCAGACACATCTACTACCACCATCATCACCAGACACATCTACTACCACCATCATCATCACCAGACACATCTACTACCACCATCATCACCACCAGGCACATCTACTACCACCATCATCACCAGACACATCTACTACCACCATCATCACCAGACACATCTACTACCACCATCATCACCACCAGGCACATCTACTACCACCATCATCATCACCAGACACATCTACTACCATCATCATCACCAGACACATCTACTACCACCATCATCATCACCAGACACATCTACTACCATCATCATCATCACCAGACACATCTACTACCATCATCATCATCACCAGACACATCTACTACCATCATCATCACCAGACACATCTACTACCATCATCATCACCAGACACATCTACTACCACCATCATCACCACCAGACACATCTACTACCACCACCATCACCACCAGACACATCTACTACCACCATCATCACCACCAGACACATCTACTACCACCATCACCAGACACATCTACTACCACCACCATCACCACCAGACACATCTACTACCACCATCATCATCACCAGACACATCTACTACTACCATCATCACCAGACACATCTACTACCACCATCATCACCAGACACATCTACTACCACCATCATCACCAGACACATCTACTACCACCATCATCACCACCAGACACATCTACTACCACCATCATCACCAGACACATCTACTACCACCATCATCATCACCAGACACATCTACTACCACCATCATCATCACCAGACACATCTACTACCACCATCATCACCACCAGACACATCTACTACCACCATCATCATCACCAGACACATCTACTACCACCACATCATCACCAGACACATCTACTACCACCACCATCACCACCAGACACATCTACTACCACCATCATCATCACCAGACACATCTACTACCACCATCATCATCACCAGACACATCTACTACCACCATCATCACCAGACACATCTACTACCACCATCATCATCACCAGACACATCTACTACCACCATCATCATCACCAGACACATCTACTACCATCATCATCATCACCAGACACATCTACTACCATCATCATCACCAGACACATCTACTACCACCATCATCATCACCAGACACATCTACTACCACCATCATCATCACCAGACACATCTACTACCACCATCATCACCAGACACATCTACTACCACCATCATCATCACCAGACACATCTACTACCACCATCATCACCAGACACATCTACTACCATCATCATCACCAGACACATCTACTACCACCATCATCACCAGACACATCTACTACCACCATCATCACCACCAGACACATCTACTACCACCATCATCATCACCAGACACATCTACTACCACCATCATCATCACCAGACACATCTACTACCACCATCATCACACCAGACACATCTACTACCACCATCATCATCATCACCAGACACATCTACTACCACCATCATCATCACCACCAGACACATCTACTACCACCATCATCACCAGACACATCTACTACCACCATCATCATCACCAGACACATCTACTACCACCATCACCACCGGAAACATCTACTACCACCACCATCATCACCAGACACATCTACTACCACCATCATCATCACCAGACACATCTACTACCACCATCATCACCAGACACATCTACTACCACCATCATCACCACCAGACACATCTACTACCACCATCATCACCAGACACATCTACTACCACCATCATCATCACCAGACACATCTACTACCACCATCATCATCACCAGACACATCTACTACCACCATCACACCGGACACATCTACTACCACCATCATCACCAGACACATCTACTACCACCATCATCATCACCAGACACATCTACTACCACCATCATCATCACAGACACATCTACTACCACCATCATCATCACCAGACACATCTACTACCACCATCACCACCGGACACATCTACTACCACCACCATCATCACCAGACACATCTACTACCACCATCATCATCACCAGACACATCTACTACCACCATCACCACCGGACACATCTACTACCACCATCATCACCAGACACATCTACTACCACCATCATCATCACCAGACACATCTACTACCACCATCATCATCACCAGACACATCTACTACCACCATCATCATCACCAGACACATCTACTACCACCATCATCATCACCAGACACATCTACTACCACCATCATCATCACCAGACACATCTACTACCACCATCATCATCACCAGACACATCTACTACCACCATCATCATCACCAGACACATCTACTACCACCATCACCACAGGACACATCTACTACACACATCATATCACCAGACACATCTACTACCACCATCATCACCACCAGACACATCTACTACCACCATCATCATCACCAGACACATCTACTACCACCATCACCACCGGACACATCTACTACCACCATCATCACCAGACACATCTACTACCACCATCATCATCACCAGACACATCTACTACCACCATCATCATCACCAGACACATCTACTACCACCATCATCATCACCAGACACATCTACTACCACCATCACCACCGGACACATCTACTACCACCACCATCATCACCAGACACATCTACTACCACCATCATCACCAGACACATCTACTACCACCATCATCACCAGACACATCTACTACCACCATCATCATCACCAGACACATCTACTACCACCATCATCATCATCACCAGACACATCTACTACCACCATCTCATCATCACCAGACACATCTACTACCACCATCATCATCACCAGACACATCTACTACACCATCATCATCACCAGACACATCTACTACCACCACCATCATCACCAGACACATCTACTACCCACCATCATCATCACCAGACACATCTACTACCACCATCATCATCATCACCAGACACATCTACTACCACCATCATCATCACCAGACACATCTACTACCACCATCATCATCACCAGACACATCTACTACCACCACCATCATCACCAGACACATCTACTACCACCATCATCATCACCAGACACATCTACTACCACCATCATCATCACCAGACACATCTACTACCACCATCATCACCAGATACATCTACTACCACCATCATCACCACCAGACACATCTACTACCACCCATCATCACCAGACACATCTACTACCACCATCATCACCAGACACATCTACTACCACCATCATCATCACCAGACACATCTACTACCACCATCACCACCGGACACATCTACTACCACCATCATCACCAGACACATCTACTACCACCATCATCATCACCAGACACATCTACTACCAACCATCATCATCACCAGACACATCTACTACCACCATCATCATCACCAGACACATCTACTACCACCATCACCACCGGACACATCTACTACCACCACCATCATCACCAGACACATCTACTACCACCATCATCACCAGACACATCTACTACCACCATCATCACCAGACACATCTACTACCACCATCATCATCATCACCAGACACATCTACTACCACCATCATCACCAGACACATCTACTACCACCATCATCACCAGACACATCTACTACCACCACCATCATCACCAGACACATCTACTACCACCATCATCACCAGACACATCTACTACCACCATCATCATCACCAGACACATCTACTACCACCACCATCATCACCAGACACATCTACTACCACCATCATCACCAGACACATCTACTACCACCATCATCATCACCAGACACATCTACTACCACCATCATCACCAGACACATCTACTACACATCATCATCACCAGACACATCTACTACCACCATCATCATCACCAGACACATCTACTACCACCATCATCATCACCAGACACATCTACTACCACCATCATCACCAGACACATCTACTACCACCATCATCACCAGGCACATCTACTACCACCATCATCATCACCAGACACATCTACTACCACCACCACCATCACCAGACACATCTACTACCACCATCATCATCACCAGACACATCTACTACCACCATCATCACCAGACACATCTACTACCACCATCACCACCACCAGACACATCTACTACCACCATCATCACCACCAGACACATCTACTACCACCATCATCACCACCAGACACATCTACTACCATCATCATCACCAGACACATCTACTACCACCATCATCATCACCAGACACATCTACTACCACCATCATCATCACCAGACACATCTACTACCACCATCATCATCACCAGACACATCTACTACCATCATCACCACCAGACACATCTACTACCACCATTATCATCACCAGACACATCTACTACCACCATCACCACCAGACACATCTACTACCACCACCATCACCAGACACATCTACTACCACCATCACCACCAGACACATCTACTACCACCACCATCACCAGACACATCTACTACCACCATCATCATCACCAGACACATCTACTACCACCATCATCATCACCAGACACATCTACTACCACCATCATCATCACCAGACACATCTACTACCACCGTCATCATCACCAGACACATCTACTACCACCGTCATCACCAGACACATCTACTACCACCATCATCACCAGACACATCCACTACCATCATCATCATCACCAGACACATCTACTACCACCATCATCACCAGACACATCTACTACCACCATCACCACCAGACACATCTACTACCACCGTCATCATCACCAGACACATCTACTACCACCATCATCACCACCAGACACATCTACTACCACCATCATCACCAGACACATCTACTACCACCATCATCACCACCAGACACATCTACTACCACCATCATCATCACCAGACACATCTACTACCACCATCATCACCAGACACATCTACTACCACCATCATCATCACCAGACACATCTACTACCACCATCATCACCAGACACAACTACTACCACCATCATCACCAGACACATCTACTACCACCATCATCACCAGACACATCTACTACCACCATCATCACCAGACACATCTACTACCATCATCATCATCACCAGACACATCTACTACCACCATCATCACCAGACACATCTACTACCATCATCATCATCACCAGACACATCTACTACCACCATCATCATCACCAGACACATCTACTACCACCATCATCACCAGACACATCTACTACCACCATCATCACCAGACACATCTACTACCACCACCATCACCAGACACATCTACTACCACCATCATCACCAGACACATCTACTACCACCATCATCACCAGACACATCTACTACCACCATCATCATCACCAGACACATCTACTACCACCATCATCACCAGACACATCTACTACCACCATCATCATCACCAGACACATCTACTACCACCATCATCACCAGACACATCTACTACCACCATCATCACCACCAGACACATCTACTACCACCATCATCATCACCAGACACATCTACTACCACCACCATCACCAGACACATCTACTACCACCATCATCACCAGACACATCTACTACCACCACCATCACCAGACACATCTACTACCACCATCATCACCAGACACATCTACTACCACCATCATCACCAGACACATCTACTACCACCATCATCATCACTAGACACATCTACTACCACCATCATCACCAGACACAACTACTACCACCATCATCACCAGACACATCTACTACCACCATCATCACCAGACACATCTACTACCACCATCATCACCAGACACATCTACTACCACCATCATCATCACCAGACACATCTACTACCACCATCATCATCACCAGACACATCTACTACCACCATCATCACCCAGACACATCTACTACCACCATCATCATCACCAGACACATCTACTACCACCATCATCATCACCAGACACATCTACTACCACCATCATCACCAGACACAACTACTACCACCATCATCACCAGACACATCTACTACCACCATCATCATCACCAGACACATCTACTACCACCATCATCACCAGACACATCTACTACCACCATCATCACCAGACACATCTACTACCACCATCATCACCAGAGACATCTACTACCACCATCATCATCACCAGACACATCTACTACCACCATCATCATCACCAGACACATCTACTACCACCATCATCACCAGACACATCTACTACCACCATCATCATCACCAGACACATCTACTACCACCATCATCACCAGACACATCTACTACCACCATCATCACCAGACACATCTACTACCACCATCATCACCAGACACATCTACTACCACCATCATCATCACCAGACACATCTACTACCACCATCATCATCACCAGACACATCTACTACCACCATCATCACCAGACACATCTACTACCACCATCATCACCAGACACATCTACTACCACCATCATCACCAGACACATCTACTACCATCATCATCACCACCAGACACATCTACTACCACCATCATCATCACCAGACACATCTACTACCACCATCATCATCACCAGACACATCTACTACCACCATCATCACCACCAGACACATCTACTACCACCATCATCATCACCAGACACATCTACTACCACCATCATCACCAGACACATCTACTACCACCATCATCACCACCAGACACATCTACTACCATCATCATCACCAGACACATCTACTACCACCATCATCATCACCAGACACATCTACTACCACCATCATCACCAGACACATCTACTACCACCATCATCATCACCAGACACATCTACTACCACCATCATCATCACCAGACACATCTACTACCACCATCATCACCAGACACATCTACTACCACCACCATCATCACCACCAGACACATCTACTACCACCATCATCACCACCAGACACATCTACTACCACCATCATCATCACCAGACACATCTACTACCACCACCATCATCACCAGACACATCTACTACCACCATCATCACCAGACACATCTACTACCACCATCATCACCACCAGACACATCTACTACCACCATCATCACCAGACACATCTACTACCACCATCATCACCAGACACATCTACTACCACCATCATCACCACCAGACACATCTACTACCATCATCATCATCACCAGACACATCTACTACCACCATCATCACCAGACACATCTACTACCACCATCATCACCAGACACATCTACTACCACCATCATCATCACCAGACACATCTACTACCACCATCATCATCACCAGACACATCTACTACCACCATCATCATCACCAGACACATCTACTACCACCATCATCACCAGACACATCTACTACCACCATCATCATCACCAGACACATCTACTACCACCATCATCACCAGACACATCTACTACCACCATCATCATCACCAGACACATCTACTACCACCATCATCACCAGACACATCTACTACCACCATCATCATCACCAGACACATCTACTACCACCACCATCATCACCAGACACATCTACTACCACCATCATCATCAGACACATCTACTACCACCATCATCACCACCAGACACATCTACTACCACCATCATCACCAGACACATCTACTACCACCATCATCACCAGACACATCTACTACCACCATCATCACCAGACACATCTACTACCACCATCATCACCACCAGACACATCTACTACCACCATCATCACCAGACACATCTACTACCACCATCATCACCAGACACATCTACTACCACCATCATCATCACCAGACACATCTACTACCACCATCATCATCACCAGACACATCTACTACCACCATCATCACCAGACACATCTACTACCACCATCATCACCACCAGACACATCTACTACCACCATCATCACCAGACACATCTACTACCACCATCATCACCACCAGACACATCTACTACCACCACCATCATCACCACCAGACACATCTACTACCACCATCATCATCACCAGACACATCTACTACCACCATCATCACCAGACACATCTACTACCACCATCATCACCACCAGACACATCTACTACCACCATCATCATCACCAGACACATCTACTACCACCATCATCATCACCAGACACATCTACTACCACCATCATCACCAGACACATCTACTACCACCATCATCACCACCAGACACATCTACTACCACCATCATCATCACCAGACACATCTACTACCACCATCATCACCAGACACATCTACTACCACCATCATCACCAGACACATCTACTACCACCATCATCACCAGACACATCTACTACCACCATCATCACCAGACACATCTACTACCACCATCATCACCAGACACATCTACTACCACCATCATCATCACCAGACACATCTACTACCACCACCATCACCACCAGACACATCTACTACCACCATCATCACCAGACACATCTACTACCACCATCATCACCAGACACATCTACTACCACCACCATCACCACCAGACACATCTACTACCACCATCATCACCAGACACATCTACTACCACCACCATCATCACCAGACACATCTACTACCACCATCATCACCACCAGACACATCTACTACCACCATCATCACCACCAGACACATCTACTACCACCATCATCATCACCAGACACATCTACTACCACCATCATCACCAGACACATCTACTACCACCATCATCACCAGACACATCTACTACCACCATCATCATCACCAGACACATCTACTACCACCATCATCATCACCAGACACATCTACTACCACCATCATCACCAGACACATCTACTACCACCATCATCATCACCAGACACATCTACTACCATCATCATCATCACCAGACACATCTACTACCACCATCATCACCAGACACATCTACTACCACCATCATCACCACCAGACACATCTACTACCACCATCACCACCGGACACATCTACTACCACCACCATCATCACCAGACACATCTACTACCACCATCATCACCAGACACATCTACTACCACCATCATCATCACCAGACACATCTACTACCATCATCATCACCAGACACATCTACTACCACCATCATCACCAGACACATCTACTACCACCATCATCACCAGACACATCTACTACCACCATCATCACCACCAGACACATCTACTACCACCATCACCACCGGACACATCTACTACCACCACCATCATCACCAGACACATCTACTACCACCATCATCACCAGACACATCTACTACCATCATCATCACCAGACACATCTACTACCACCATCATCACCAGACACATCTACTACCACCATCATCACCACCAGACACATCTACTACCACCATCATCACCAGACACATCTACTACCACCATCATCACCAGACACATCTACTACCACCATCATCACCAGACACATCTACTACCACCATCATCACCAGACACATCTACTACCACCACCATCATCACCAGACACATCTACTACCACCATCATCATCACCAGACACATCTACTACCACCATCATCACCACCAGACACATCTACTACCACCATCATCACCAGACACATCTACTACCACCATCATCACCAGACACATCTACTACCACCATCACCACCAGACACATCTACTACCACCATCACCACCAGACACATCTACTACCACCATCATCACCACCAGACACATCTACTACCACCATCATCATCACCAGACACATCTACTACCATCATCATCATCACCAGACACATCTACTACCACCATTATCATCACCAGACACATCTACTACCACCATCATCATCACCAGACACATCTACTACCACCATCATTATCACCAGACACATCTACTACCACCATCATCACCAGACACATCTACTACCACCACCATCATCACCACCAGACACATCTACTACCACCATCATCATCACCAGACACATCTACTACCACCATCACCACCGGACACATCTACTACCACCACCATCATCACCAGACACATCTACTACCACCATCATCACCAGACACATCTACTACCACCATCATCACCAGATACATCTACTACCACCATCATCACCAGACACATCTACTACCACCATCATCATCACCAGACACATCTACTACCACCATCATCATCACCAGACACATCTACTACCACCATCATCACCACCAGACACATCTACTACCACCATCATCACCAGACACATCTACTACCACCATCATCACCACCAGACACATCTACTACCACCATCATCACCACCAGACACATCTAGTACCATCATCATCACCACCAGACACATCTACTACCACCATCATCATCACCAGACACATCTACTACCACCATCATCACCAGACACATCTACTACCACCATCATCACCACCAGACACATCTACTACCACCATCATCACCACCAGACACATCTACTACCACCATCATCACCACCAGACACATCTACTACCACCATCATCACCACCAGACACATCTACTACCACCATCATCACCAGACACATCTACTACCACCATCATCACCAGACACATCTACTACCACCATCATCACCACCAGACACATCTACTACCACCATCATCACCAGACACATCTACTACCACCATCATCATCACCAGACACATCTACTACCACCATCATCATCACCAGACACATCTACTACCACCATCATCACCAGACACATCTACTACCACCATCATCACCACCAGACACATCTACTACCACCATCATCATCACCAGACACATCTACTACCACCATCATCACCAGACACATCTACTACCACCATCATCACCAGACACATCTACTACCACCATCATCATCACCAGACACATCTACTACCACCATCATCACCAGACACATCTACTACCACCATCATCACCACCAGACACATCTACTACCACCATCATCACCACCAGACACATCTACTACCACCACCATCATCACCAGACACATCTACTACCACCATCATCATCACCAGACACATCTACTACCACCATCATCACCAGACACATCTACTACCACCATCATCATCACCAGACACATCTACTACCACCATCATCATCACCAGACACATCTACCACCACCATCATCATCACCAGACACATCTACTACCACCATCATCACCAGACACATCTACTACCACCATCATCATCACCAGACACATCTACTACCACCATCATCACCAGACACATCTACTACCACCATCATCATCACCAGACACATCTACCACCACCATCATCATCACCAGACACATCTACTACCACCATCATCACCAGACACATCTACTACCACCATCATCATCACCAGACACATCTACTACCACCATCATCACCAGACACATCTACTACCACCATCATCACCAGACACATCTACTACCACCATCATCACCAGACACATCTACTACCACCATCATCACCACCAGACACATCTACTACCACCATCATCACCAGACACATCTACTACCACCATCATCACCACCAGACACATCTACTACCACCACCATCATCACCACCAGACACATCTACTACCACCATCATCACCAGACACATCTACTACCACCATCATCACCAGATACATCTACTACCACCATCATCACCAGACACATCTACTACCACCATCATCATCACCAGACACATCTACTACCACCACCATCATCACCAGACACATCTACTACCACCATCATCACCACCAGACACATCTACTACCACCATCATCACCACCAGACACATCTACTACCACCATCATCACCAGACACATCTACCACCACCATCATCATCACCAGACACATCTACTACCATCATCATCACCAGACACATCTACTACCACCACCATCACCACCAGACACATCTACTACCATCATCATCACCACCAGACACATCTACTACCACCATCATCATCACCAGACACATCTACTACCACCATCATCACCACCAGACACATCTACTACCACCATCATCATCACCAGACACATCTACTACCACCATCATCACCAGACACATCTACTACCACCATCATCACCACCAGACACATCTACTACCACCATCATCACCAGACACATCTACTACCACCATCATCACCACCAGACACATCTACTACCACCATCATCATCACCAGACACATCTACTACCACCATCATCACCACCAGACACATCTACTACCACCATCATCATCACCAGACACATCTACTACCACCATCATCACCAGACACATCTACTACCACCATCATCATCACCAGACACATCTACTATCACCATCATCACCAGACACATCTACTACCACCATCATCATCACCAGACACATCTACTACCACCATCATCATCACCAGACACATCTACTACCACCATCATCACCAGACACATCTACTACCACCATCATCACCAGACACATCTACTACCACCATCATCACCACCAGACACATCTACTACCACCATCATCATCACCAGACACATCTACTACCACCATCATCATCACCAGACACATCTACTACCACCATCATCACCACCAGACACATCTACTACCACCATCATCATCACCAGACACATCTACTACCACCATCATCATCACCACCAGACACATCTACTACCACCATCATCACCAGACACATCTACTACCACCATCATCATCACCAGACACATCTACTACCATCATCATCACCAGACACATCTACTACCACCATCATCATCACCAGACACATCTACTACCACCATCACCACCGGAAACATCTACTACCACCACCATCATCACCAGACACATCTACTACCACCATCATCACCAGACACATCTACTACCACCATCATCATCACCAGACACATCTACTACCATCATCATCACCAGACACATCTACTACCACCATCATCATCACCAGACACATCTACTACCACCATCATCATCACCACCAGACACATCTACTACCACCATCATCACCAGACACATCTACTACCACCATCATCATCACCAGACACATCTACTACCACCATCACCACCGAAACATCTACTACCACCACCATCATCACCAGACACATCTACTACCACCATCATCATCACCAGACACATCTACTACCACCATCATCACCAGATACATCTACTACCACCATCATCACCACCAGACACATCTACTACCACCATCATCACCAGACACATCTACTACCACCATCATCATCACCAGACACATCTACTACCACCATCATCATCACCAGACACATCTACTACCACCATCACCACCGGACACATCTACTACCACCATCATCACCAGACACATCTACTACCACCATCATCATCACCAGACACATCTACTACCACCATCATCATCACCAGACACATCTACTACCACCATCATCATCACCAGACACATCTACTACCACCATCACACACCGGACACATCTACTACCACCACTCATCATCACCAGACACATCTACTACCACCATCATCATCACCAGACACATCTACTACCACCATCACCACCGGACACATCTACTACCACCATCATCACCAGACACATCTACTACCACCATCATCATCACCAGACACATCTACTACCACCATCATCATCACCAGACACATCTACTACCACCATCATCATCACCAGACACATCTACTACCACCATCATCATCACCAGACACATCTACTACCACCATCATCATCACCAGACACATCTACTACCACCATCATCATCACCAGACACATCTACTACCACCATCATCATCACCAGACACATCTACTACCACCATCACCACCGGACACATCTACTACCACCATCATCACCAGACACATCTACTACCACCATCATCACCACCAGACACATCTACTACCACCATCATCATCACCAGACACATCTACTACCACCATCACCACCGGACACATCTACTACCACCATCATCACCAGACACATCTACTACCACCATCATCATCACCAGACACATCTACTACCACCATCATCATCACCAGACACATCTACTACCACCATCATCATCACCAGACACATCTACTACCACCATCACCACCGGACACATCTACTACACCACCATCATCACCAGACACATCTACTACCACCATCATCACCAGACACATCTACTACCACCATCATCACCAGACACATCTACTACCACCATCATCATCACCAGACACATCTACTACCACCATCATCATCATCACCAGACACATCTACTACCACCATCATCATCATCACCAGACACATCTACTACCACCATCATCATCACCAGACACATCTACTACCACCATCATCATCACCAGACACATCTACTACCACCACCATCATCACCAGACACATCTACTACCACCATCATCATCATCACCAGACACATCTACTACCACCATCATCATCATCACCAGACACATCTACTACCACCATCATCATCACCAGACACATCTACTACCACCATCATCATCACCAGACACATCTACTACCACCACCATCATCACCAGACACATCTACTACCACCATCATCATCACCAGACACATCTACTACCACCATCATCATCACCAGACACATCTACTACCACCATCATCACCAGATACATCTACTACCACCATCATCACCACCAGACACATCTACTACCACCATCATCACCACCAGACACATCTACTACCACCATCATCATCACCAGACACATCTACTACCACCATCACCACCGGACACATCTACTACCACCATCATCACCAGACACATCTACTACCACCATCATCATCACCAGACACATCTACTACCACCATCATCATCACCAGACACATCTACTACCACCATCACCACCGGACACATCTACTACCACCACCATCATCACCAGACACATCTACTACCACCATCATCACCAGACACATCTACTACCACCATCATCACCAGACACATCTACTACCACCATCATCATCATCACCAGACACATCTACTACCACCATCATCACCAGACACATCTACTACCACCATCATCACCAGACACATCTACTACCACCATCATCACCAGACACATCTACTACCACCATCATCACCAGACACATCTACTACCACCATCATCATCACCAGACACATCTACTACCACCACCATCATCACCAGACACATCTACTACCACCATCATCACCAGACACATCTACTACCACCATCATCATCACCAGACACATCTACTACCACCATCATCACCAGACACATCTACTACCACCATCATCATCACCAGACACATCTACTACCACCATCATCATCACCAGACACATCTACTACCACCATCATCATCACCAGACACATCTACTACCACCATCATCACCAGACACATCTACTACCACCATCATCACCAGGCACATCTACTACCACCATCATCATCACCAGACACATCTACTACCACCACCACCATCACCAGACACATCTACTACCACCATCATCATCACCAGACACATCTACTACCACCATCATCACCAGACACATCTACTACCACCATCACCACCACCAGACACATCTACTACCACCATCATCACCACCAGACACATCTACTACCACCATCATCACCACCAGACACATCTACTACCATCATCATCACCAGACACATCTACTACCACCATCATCATCACCAGACACATCTACTACCACCATCATCATCACCAGACACATCTACTACCACCATCATCATCACCAGACACATCTACTACCATCATCACCACCAGACACATCTACTACCACCATTATCATCACCAGACACATCTACTACCACCATCATCACCAGACACATCTACTACCACCACCATCACCAGACACATCTACTACCACCATCACCACCAGACACATCTACTACCACCATCATCACCAGACACATCTACTACCACCATCACCACCAGACACATCTACTACCACCACCATCACCAGACACATCTACTACCACCATCATCATCACCAGACACATCTACTACCACCATCATCATCACCAGACACATCTACTACCACCATCATCATCACCAGACACATCTACTACCACCGTCATCATCACCAGACACATCTACTACCACCATCATCATCACCAGACACATCTACTACCACCATCATCACCAGACACATCTACTACCACCGTCATCACCAGACACATCTACTACCACCATCATCACCAGACACATCCACTACCATCATCATCATCACCAGACACATCTACTACCACCATCATCACCAGACACATCTACTACCACCATCACCACCAGACACATCTACTACCACCGTCATCATCACCAGACACATCTACTACCACCATCATCACCACCAGACACATCTACTACCACCATCATCACCAGACACATCTACTACCACCATCATCACCACCAGACACATCTACTACCACCATCATCATCACCAGACACATCTACTACCACCATCATCACCAGACACATCTACTACCACCATCATCATCACCAGACACATCTACTACCACCATCATCACCAGACACAACTACTACCACCATCATCACCAGACACATCTACTACCATCATCATCACCACCAGACACATCTACCACCACCATCACCACCAGACACATCTACTACCACCATCATCACCAGACACATCTACTACCACCATCATCATCACCAGACACATCTACTACCACCATCATCACCAGACACATCTACTACCACCATCATCACCACCAGACACATCTACTACCATCATCATCACCAGACACATCTACTACCACCATCATCATCACCAGACACATCTACTACCACCATCATCACCAGACACATCTACTACCACCATCATCACCACCAGACACATCTACTACCACCATCATCATCACCAGACACATCTACTACCACCATCATCACCAGACACATCTACTACCACCACCATCATCACCACCAGACACATCTACTACCACCATCATCACCACCAGACACATCTACTACCACCATCATCATCACCAGACACATCTACTACCACCACCATCATCACCAGACACATCTACTACCACCATCATCACCAGACACATCTACTACCACCATCATCACCACCAGACACATCTACTACCACCATCATCACCAGACACATCTACTACCACCATCATCATCACCAGACACATCTACTACCACCATCATCACCACCAGACACATCTACTACCACCATCATCATCACCAGACACATCTACTACCACCATCATCACCACCAGACACATCTACTACCATCATCATCACCAGACACATCTACTACCACCATCATCACCACCAGACACATCTACTACCATCATCATCATCACCAGACACATCTACTACCACCATCATCACCAGACACATCTACTACCACCATCATCACCAGACACATCTACTACCACCATCATCATCACCAGACACATCTACTACCACCATCATCATCACCAGACACATCTACTACCACCATCATCATCACCAGACACATCTACTACACCATCATCATCAGACACATCTACTACCACCATCATCATCACCAGACACATCTACTACCACCATCATCACCAGACACATCTACTACCACCATCATCATCACCAGACACATCTACTACCACCATCATCACCAGACACATCTACTACCACCATCATCATCACCAGACACATCTACTACCACCACCATCATCACCAGACACATCTACTACCACCATCATCATCAGACACATCTACTACCACCATCATCACCACCAGACACATCTACTACCACCATCATCACCACCAGACACATCTACTACCACCATCATCATCACCAGACACATCTACTACCACCATCATCATCAGACACATCTACTACCACCATCATCACCACCAGACACATCTACTACCACCATCATCATCACCAGACACATCTACTACCACCATCATCATCAGACACATCTACTACCACCATCATCACCACCAGACACATCTACTACCACCATCATCATCACCAGACACATCTACTACCACCATCATCACCAGACACATCTACTACCACCATCATCACCACCAGACACATCTACTACCACCATCATCACCAGACACATCTACTACCACCATCATCACCTCCAGACACATCTACTACCACCATCATCATCACCAGACACATCTACTACCACCATCATCACCAGACACATCTACTACCACCATCATCACCAGACACATCTACTACCACCATCATCACCAGACACATCTACTACCACCATCATCACCACCAGACACATCTACTACCACCATCATCACCAGACACATCTACTACCACCATCATCACCAGACACATCTACTACCACCATCATCATCACCAGACACATCTACTACCATCATCATCATCACCAGACACATCTACTACCACCATCATCACCAGACACATCTACTACCACCATCATCACCACCAGACACATCTACTACCACCATCATCACCAGACACATCTACTACCACCATCATCACCACCAGACACATCTACTACCACCACCATCATCACCACCAGACACATCTACTACCACCATCATCATCACCAGACACATCTACTACCACCATCATCACCAGACACATCTACTACCACCATCATCACCACCAGACACATCTACTACCATCATCATCACCAGACACATCTACTACCACCATCATCACCAGACACATCTACTACCACCATCATCACCACCAGACACATCTACTACCACCATCATCATCACCAGACACATCTACTACCACCATCATCACCAGACACATCTACTACCACCATCATCACCAGACACATCTACTACCACCATCATCACCAGATACATCTACTACCACCATCATCACCAGACACATCTACTACCACCATCATCATCACCAGACACATCTACTACCACCACCATCACCACCAGACACATCTACTACCACCATCATCACCAGACACATCTACTACCACCATCACCACCAGACACATCTACTACCACCACCATCACCACCAGACACATCTACTACCACCACCATCACCAGACACATCTACTACCACCACCATCATCACCAGACACATCTACTACCACCATCATCACCACCAGACACATCTACTACCACCATCATCACCACCAGACACATCTACTACCACCATCATCATCACCAGACACATCTACTACCACCATCATCACCAGACACATCTACTACCACCATCATCACCAGACACATCTACTACCACCATCATCATCACCAGACACATCTACTACCACCATCATCATCACCAGACACATCTACTACCACCATCATCACCAGACACATCTACTACCACCACCATCACCACCAGACACATCTACTACCACCACCATCATCACCAGACACATCTACTACCACCATCATCACCAGACACATCTACTACCACCATCATCACCACCAGACACATCTACTACCACCACCATCACCACCAGACACATCTACTACCACCACCATCATCACCAGACACATCTACTACCACCATCATCACCAGACACATCTACTACCACCATCATCATCACCAGACACATCTACTACCACCATCATCACCAGACACATCTACTACCACCATCATCATCACCAGACACATCTACTACCATCATCATCATCACCAGACACATCTACTACCACCATCATCACCAGACACATCTACTACCACCATCATCATCACCAGACACATCTACTACCACCATCATCACCAGACACATCTACTACCACCATCATCACCAGACACATCTACTACCACCATCATCACCAGACACATCTACTACCACCATCATCACCAGACACATCTACTACCACCATCATCACCAGACACATCTACTACCACCATCATCACCACCAGACACATCTACTACCACCATCATCACCAGACACATCTACTACCACCATCATCACCAGACACATCTACTACCACCATCATCACCAGATACATCTACTACCACCATCATCACCAGACACATCTACTACCACCACCATCATCACCAGACACATCTACTACCACCATCATCATCACCAGACACATCTACTACCACCATCATCACCACCAGACACATCTACTACCACCATCATCATCACCAGACACATCTACTACCACCATCATCACCAGACACATCTACTACCACCATCACCACCAGACACATCTACTACCACCATCACCACCAGACACATCTACTACCACCATCATCACCACCAGACACATCTACTACCACCATCATCATCACCAGACACATCTACTACCATCATCATCATCACCAGACACATCTACTACCACCAGACACATCTACTACCACCATCATTATCACCAGACACATCTACTACCACCATCATCACCAGACACATCTACTACCACCATCATCACCACCAGACACATCTACTACCACCATCATCATCACCAGACACATCTACTACCACCATCACCACCGGACACATCTACTACCACCACCATCATCACCAGACACATCTACTACCACCATCATCACCAGACACATCTACTACCACCATCATCACCAGATACATCTACTACCACCATCATCACCAGACACATCTACTACCACCATCATCATCACCAGACACATCTACTACCACCATCATCATCACCAGACACATCTACTACCACCATCATCACACCAGACACATCTACTACCACCATCATCACCAGACACATCTACTACCACCACCATCATCACCAGACACATCTACTACCACCATCATCACCAGACACATCTACTACCACCATCATCATCACCAGACACATCTACTACCACCACCATCACCAGACACATCTACTACCACCATCATCATCACCAGACACATCTACTACCACCATCATCACCAGACACATCTACTACCACCATCATCACCAGACACATCTACTACCACCATCATCATCACCAGACACATCTACTACCACCACCATCACCAGACACATCTACTACCACCATCATCATCACCAGACACATCTACTACCACCACCATCATCACCAGACACATCTACTACCACCATCATCACCACCAGACACATCTACTACCACCATCATCATCACCAGACACATCTACTACCACCATCATCACCAGACACATCTACTACCACCATCATCACCACCAGACACATCTACTACCACCATCATCATCACCAGACACATCTACTACCACCATCATCACCAGACACATCTACTACCACCATCATCACCACCAGACACATCTACTACCACCATCATCATCACCAGACACATCTACTACCACCATCATCACCAGACACATCTACTACCACCATCATCACCAGACACATCTACTACCACCATCATCACCACCAGACACATCTACTACCATCATCATCACCAGACACATCTACTACCACCATCATCACCAGACACATCTACTACCACCATCATCACCACCAGACACATCTACTACCACCACCATCATCACCAGACACATCTACTACCACCATCATCATCACCAGACACATCTACTACCACCATCATCACCAGACACATCTACTACCACCATCATCATCACCAGACACATCTACTACCACCATCATCACCAGACACATCTACTACCACCATCATCATCACCAGACACATCTACCACCACCATCATCATCACCAGACACATCTACTACCACCATCATCACCAGACACATCTACTACCACCATCATCATCACCAGACACATCTACTACCACCATCATCACCAGACACATCTACTACCACCATCATCATCACCAGACACATCTACTACCACCATCATCATCACCAGACACATCTACTACCACCATCATCACCAGACACATCTACTACCACCATCATCACCACCAGACACATCTACTACCACCATCATCACCAGACACATCTACTACCACCATCATCACCACCAGACACATCTACTACCACCATCATCATCACCAGACACATCTACTACCACCATCATCACCAGACACATCTACTACCACCATCATCACCAGACACATCTACTACCACCATCATCACCAGACACATCTACTACCACCATCATCACCAGACACATCTACTACCACCATCATCATCACCAGACACATCTACTACCACCATCATCATCACCAGACACATCTACTACCACCATCATCATCACCAGACACATCTACTACCACCATCATCACCAGACACATCTACTACCACCATCATCACACCAGACACATCTACTACCACCACCATCATCACCAGACACATCTACTACCACCATCATCACCACCAGACACATCTACTACCACCATCATCACCACCAGACACATCTACTACCACCATCATCACCAGACACATCTACCACCACCATCATCATCACCAGACACATCTACTACCATCATCATCACCAGACACATCTACTACCACCACCATCACCACCAGACACATCTACTACCACCATCATCACCACCAGACACATCTACTACCACCATCATCATCACCAGACACATCTACTACCACCATCATCACCACCAGACACATCTACTACCACCATCATCATCACCAGACACATCTACTACCACCATCATCACCAGACACATCTACTACCACCATCATCATCACCAGACACATCTACTACCACCATCATCACCAGACACATCTACTACCACCATCATCACCACCAGACACATCTACTACCACCATCATCATCACCAGACACATCTACTACCACCATCATCACCAGACACATCTACTACCACCATCATCACCACCAGACACATCTACTACCACCATCATCATCACCAGACACATCTACTACCACCATCATCACCACCAGACACATCTACTACCACCATCATCATCACCAGACACATCTACTACCACCATCATCACCAGACACATCTACTACCACCATCATCATCACCAGACACATCTACTACCACCATCATCACCAGACACATCTACTACCACCATCATCATCACCAGACACATCTACTACCACCATCATCATCACCAGACACATCTACTACCACCATCATCACCACCAGACACATCTACTACCACCATCATCATCACCAGACACATCTACTACCACCATCATCATCACCAGACACATCTACTACCACCATCATCATCACCAGACACATCTACTACCACCATCATCACCAGACACATCTACTACCACCATCATCACCACCAGACACATCTACTACCACCATCATCATCACCAGACACATCTACTACCACCATCATCATCACCAGACACATCTACTACCACCATCATCACCAGACACATCTACTACCACCATCATCACCAGACACATCTACTACCACCATCATCACCAGACACATCTACTACCACCATCATCACCAGACACATCTACTACCACCATCATCACCACCAGACACATCTACTACCACCATCATCATCACCAGACACATCTACTACCACCATCATCACCAGACACATCTACTACCACCATCATCACCAGACACATCTACTACCACCATCATCACCAGACACATCTACTACCACCATCATCACCAGACACATCTACTACCACCATCATCACCACCAGACACATCTACTACCACCATCATCACCACCAGACACATCTACTACCACCATCATCATCACCAGACACATCTACTACCACCATCATCACCAGACACATCTACTACCACCATCATCACCAGACACATCTACTACCACCATCATCACCAGACACATCTACTACCACCATCATCACCAGACACATCTACTACCACCATCATCACCACCAGACACATCTACTACCACCATCATCATCACCAGACACATCTACTACCACCATCATCACCACCAGACACATCTACTACCACCATCATCACCACCAGACACATCTACTACCACCACCATCATCACCAGACACATCTACTACCACCATCATCACCACCAGACACATCTACTACCACCATCATCATCACCAGACACATCTACTACCACCATCATCACCACCAGACACATCTACTACCACCATCATCACCACCAGACACATCTACTACCACCATCATCATCACCAGACACATCTACTACCACCATCATCATCACCAGACACATCTACTACCACCATCATCACCAGACACATCTACTACCACCATCATCACCACCAGACACATCTACTACCACCATCATCACCACCAGACACATCTACTACCACCATCATCACCAGACACATCTACTACCACCATCATCACCACCAGACACATCTACTACCACCATCATCACCACCAGACACATCTACTACCACCATCATCACCACCAGACACATCTACTACCACCACCATCACCACCAGACACATCTACTACCACCATCATCATCACCAGACACATCTACTACCACCATCATCACCACCAGACACATCTACTACCACCATCACCACCAGACACATCTACTACCACCATCATCATCACCACCAGACACATCTACTACCACCATCATCATCACCAGACACATCTACTACCACCATCATCACCAGACACATCTACTACCACCATCATCACCAGACACATCTACTACCACCATCATCATCACCAGACACATCTACTACCACCATCATCATCACCAGACACATCTACTACCACCATCATCACCAGACACATCTACTACCACCATCATCATCACCAGACACATCTACTACCACCATCATCACCAGACACATCTACTACCACCATCATCACCAGACACATCTACTACCACCATCATCACCAGACACATCTACTACCACCATCATCACCAGACACATCTACTACCACCATCATCACCAGACACATCTACTACCACCATCATCATCACCAGACACATCTACCACCACCATCATCACCAGACACATCTACTACCACCATCATCACCACAGACACATCTACTACCACCATCATCATCACCAGACACATCTACTACCACCATCATCACCAGACACATCTACTACCACCATCATCACCAGACACATCTACTACCACCATCATCACCACCAGACACATCTACTACCACCATCATCACCACCAGACACATCTACTACCACCATCATCACCACCAGACACATCTACTACCACCATCATCACCACCAGACACATCTACTACCACCATCATCATCACCAGACACATCTACTACCACCATCATCATCACCAGACACATCTACTACCACCATCATCATCACCAGACACATCTACTACCACCATCATCACCACCAGACACATCTACTACCACCATCATCACCACCAGACACATCTACTACCACCATCATCACCACCAGACACATCTACTACCACCATCATCACCACCAGACACATCTACTACCACCATCATCATCACCAGACACATCTACTACCACCATCATCATCACCAGACACATCTACTACCACCATCATCACCACCAGACACATCTACTACCACCATCATCACCAGACACATCTACTACCACCATCATCATCACCAGACACATCTACTACCACCATCACCACCAGACACATCTACTACCACCATCATCATCACCAGACACATCTACTACCACCATCATCATCACCAGACACATCTACTACCACCATCATCATCACCAGACACATCTACTACCACCATCATCATCACCAGACACATCTACTACCATCATCATCACCAGACACATCTACTACCACCATCATCATCATCAGACACATCTACTACCACCATCATCACCACCAGACACATCTACTACCACCATCATCACCAGACACATCTACTACCACCACCATCACCAGACACATCTACTACCACCATCATCATCACCAGACACATCTACTACCACCATCATCATCACCAGACACATCTACTACCACCATCATCACCAGACACATCTACTACCACCATCATCATCACCAGACACATCTACTACCATCATCATCACCAGACACATCTACTACCACCATCATCACCACCAGACACATCTACTACCATCATCATCACCAGACACATCTACTACCACCATCATCACCACCAGACACATCTACTACCACCATCATCACCAGACACATCTACTACCACCATCATCACCAGACACATCTACTACCACCATCATCACCACCAGACACATCTACTACCACCATCATCATCACCAGACACATCTACTACCACCATCATCACCACCAGACACATCTACTACCATCATCATCACCACCAGACACATCTACCACCACCATCATCACCACCAGACACATCTACTACCATCATCATCACCACCAGACACATCTACTACCACCATCATCACCACCAGACACATCTACTACCACCATCATCACCAGACACATCTACTACCACCATCATCATCACCAGACACATCTACTACCACCACCATCATCACCAGACACATCTACTACCATCATCATCACCACCAGACACATCTACTACCACCATCATCATCACCAGACACATCTACTACCACCATCATCATCACCAGACACATCTACTACCACCATCATCACCACCAGACACATCTACTACCACCATCATCACCACCAGACACATCTACTACCATCATCATCACCAGACACATCTACTACCACCATCATCATCACCAGACACATCTACTACCATCATCATCACCAGACACATCTACTACCACCATCATCACCAGACACATCTACTACCACCATCATCACCACCAGACACATCTACTACCACCATCATCACCACCAGACACATCTACTACCACCATCATCACCAGACACATCTACTACCACCATCATCATCACCAGACACATCTACTACCACCATCATCATCACCAGACACATCTACTACCACCATCATCATCACCAGACACATCTACTACCACCATCATCACCAGACACATCTACTACCACCATCACCACCAGACACATCTACTACCACCATCATCATCACCAGACACATCTACTACCACCATCATCATCACCAGACACATCTACTACCACCATCATCATCACCAGACACATCTACTACCACCATCATCACCAGACACATCTACTACCACCATCATCATCACCAGACACATCTACTACCACCATCATCATCACCAGACACATCTACTACCATCATCATCACCACCAGACACATCTACTACCACCATCATCACCACCAGACACATCTACTACCACCACCATCATCACCAGACACATCTACTACCACCATCATCACCAGACACATCTACTACCACCATCATCACCAGACACATCTACTACCACCATCACCACCAGACACATCTACTACCACCACCATCACCACCAGACACATCTACTACCACAGTCATCACCAGACACATCTACTACCACCATCATCACCACCAGACACATCTACTACCACCATCATCATCACCAGACACATCTACTACCACCATCATCATCACCACCAGACACATCTACTACCACCATCATCATCACCAGACACATCTACTACCACCATCATCATCACCAGACACATCTACTACCACCATCATCACCACCAGACACATCTACTACCACCATCATCACCAGACACATCTACTACCACCATCACCACCAGACACATCTACTACCACCATCATCATCACCACCAGACACATCTACTACCACCATCATCATCACCAGACACATCTACTACCACCATCATCATCACCAGACACATCTACTACCACCATCATCACCAGACACATCTACTACCACCATCATCACCAGACACATCTACTACCACCACCATCACCAGACACATCTACTACCACCACCATCACCAGACACATCTACTACCACCATCACCACCACCAGACACATCTACTACCACCATCATCACCAGACACATCTACTACCACCATCATCACCACCAGACACATCTACTACCACCATCATCACCAGACACATCTACTACCACCATCATCACCACCAGACACATCTACTACCACCATCATCACCAGACACATCTACTACCACCACCATCACCAGACACATCTACTACCACCATCATCACCACCAGACACATCTACTACCACCATCATCACCAGACACATCTACTACCACCATCATCACCACCAGACACATCTACTACCACCATCATCACCACCAGACACATCTACTACCACCATCATCATCACCAGACACATCTACTACCACCATCATCATCACCAGACACATCTACTACCACCATCATCATCACCAGACACATCTACTACCACCATCATCACCACCAGACACATCTACTACCACCATCATCACCACCAGACACATCTACTACCACCATCATCACCACCAGACACATCTACTACCACCATCATCACCACCAGACACATCTACTACCACCATCATCATCACCAGACACATCTACTACCACCATCATCATCACCAGACACATCTACTACCACCATCATCACCACCAGACACATCTACTACCACCATCATCCACCAGACACATCTACTACCACCATCATCATCACCAGACACATCTACTACCACCATCATCATCACCAGACACATCTACTACCACCATCATCATCACCAGACACATCTACTACCACCATCATCACCAGACACATCTACTACCATCATCATCACCAGACACATCTACTACCACCATCATCATCACCAGACACATCTACTACCACCATCATCACCACCAGACACATCTACTACCACCATCATCACCACCAGACACATCTACTACCACCATCATCACCAGACACATCTACTACCACCATCATCATCACCAGACACATCTACTACCACCATCATCACCAGACACATCTACTACCACCATCATCATCACCAGACACATCTACTACCATCATCATCACCAGACACATCTACTACCACCATCATCACCAGACACATCTACTACCACCATCATCACCACCAGACACATCTACTACCATCATCATCACCAGACACATCTACTACCACCATCATCACCAGACACATCTACTACCACCATCATCACCAGACACATCTACTACCACCATCATCACCACCAGACACATCTACTACCACCATCATCATCACCAGACACATCTACTACCACCATCATCACCACCAGACACATCTACTACCACCATCATCATCACCAGACACATCTACTACCACCATCATCACCACCAGACACATCTACTACCACCATCATCACCAGACACATCTACTACCACCATCATCACCAGACACATCTACTACCACCATCATCACCAGACACATCTACTACCACCATCATCACCACCAGACACATCTACTACCACCATCATCACCAGACACATCTACTACCACCATCATCACCACCAGACACATCTACTACCACCATCATCACCAGACACATCTACTACCACCATCATCATCACCAGACACATCTACTACCACCATCATCATCACCAGACACATCTACTACCATCATCATCACCACCAGACACATCTACTACCACCATCATCACCAGACACATCTACTACCACCATCATCACCAGACACATCTACTACCACCATCATCACCACCAGACACATCTACTACCACCATCATCACCACCAGACACATCTACTACCATCATCATCACCAGACACATCTACTACCACCATCATCATCACCAGACACATCTACTACCACCATCATCATCACCAGACACATCTACTACCACCATCATCACCACCAGACACATCTACTACCACCATCATCACCACCAGACACATCTACTACCATCATCATCACCAGACACATCTACTACCACCATCATCATCACCAGACACATCTACTACCATCATCATCACCAGACACATCTACTACCACCATCATCACCAGACACATCTACTACCACCATCATCACCACCAGACACATCTACTACCACCATCATCACCACCAGACACATCTACTACCACCATCATCACCAGACACATCTACTACCACCATCATCATCACCAGACACATCTACTACCACCATCATCATCACCAGACACATCTACTACCACCATCATCATCACCAGACACATCTACCACCATCATCACCAGACACATCTACTACCACCATCACCACCAGACACATCTACTACCACCATCATCACCAGACACATCTACTACCACCATCATCATCACCAGACACATCTACTACCACCATCATCATCACCAGACACATCTACTACCACCATCATCATCACCAGACACATCTACTACCACCATCATCATCACCAGACACATCTACTACCACCATCATCACCAGACACATCTACTACCACCATCATCATCACCAGACACATCTACTACCACCATCATCATCACCAGACACATCTACTACCACCACCATCACCACCAGACACATCTACTACCATCATCATCACCACCAGACACATCTACTACCACCATCATCACCACCAGACACATCTACTACCACCACCATCATCACCAGACACATCTACTACCACCATCATCACCAGACACATCTACTACCACCATCATCACCAGACACATCTACTACCACCACCATCACCACCAGACACATCTACTACCATCATCATCACCACCAGACACATCTACTACCATCATCATCACCACCAGACACATCTACTACCACCATCATCACCAGACACATCTACTACCACCATCATCATCATCACCAGACACATCTACTACCACCATCATCACCAGACACATCTACTACCACCATCATCATCATCACCAGACACATCTACTACCACCATCATCACCAGACACATCTACTACCACCATCATCACCAGACACATCTACTACCACCATCATCACCAGACACATCTACTACCACCACCATCACCACCAGACACATCTACTACCACCATCACCACCAGACACATCTACTACCACCACCATCACCACCAGACACATCTACTACCACCACCATCATCACCAGACACATCTACTACCACCATCATCACCAGACACATCTACTACCACCATCATCACCAGACACATCTACTACCACCATCATCACCAGACACATCTACTACCACCATCATCATCACCAGACACATCTACTACCACCATCATCACCAGACACATCTACTACCACCATCACCACCAGACACATCTACTACCACCATCATCATCACCAGACACATCTACTACCATCATCATCACCACCAGACACATCTACTACCATCATCATCACCACCAGACACATCTACTACCACCATCATCACCAGACACATCTACTACCACCACCATCACCACCAGACACATCTACTACCATCCATCATCACCACCAGACACATCTACTACCATCATCATCACCACCAGACACATCTACTACCACCATCATCACCAGACACATCTACTACCACCATCATCACCAGACACATCTACTACCACCATCATCACCACCAGACACATCTACTACCACCATCACCACCAGACACATCTACTACCACCATCACCACCAGACACATCTACTACCACCATCATCACCACCAGACACATCTACTACCATCATCATCACCAGACACATCTACTACCACCATCATCACCAGACACATCTACTACCACCATCATCACCAGACACATCTACTACCACCATCATCATCACCAGACACATCTACTACCACCATCATCATCACCAGACACATCTACTACCACCATCATCATCACCAGACACATCTACTACCACCATCATCATCACCAGACACATCTACTACCACCATCATCACCAGACACATCTACTACCACCATCACCACCAGACACATCTACTACCACCATCATCACCAGACACATCTACTACCACCACCATCACCACCAGACACATCTACTACCACCATCATCACCAGACACATCTACTACCACCATCATCACCACCAGACACATCTACTACCATCATCATCATCACCAGACACATCTACTACCATCATCATCATCACCAGACACATCTACTACCACCATCATCACCACCAGACACATCTACTACCACCATCATCATCACCAGACACATCTACTACCACCATCATCACCAGACACATCTACTACCACCATCATCACCAGACACATCTACTACCACCATCATCATCATCACCAGACACATCTACTACCACCATCATCACCAGACACATCTACTACCACCATCATCATCATCACCAGACACATCTACTACCATCATCATCATCACCAGACACATCTACTACCACCATCATCATCACCAGACACATCTACTACCACCATCATCACCAGACACATCTACCACCACCATCATCATCACCAGACACATCTACTACCACCATCATCACCACCAGACACATCTACTACCACCATCATCATCACCAGACACATCTACTACCACCATCATCACCAGACACATCTACTACCACCATCATCACCAGACACATCTACTACCACCACCATCACCACCAGACACATCTACTACCACCATCACCACCAGACACATCTACTACCACCATCATCACCACCAGACACATCTACTACCACCATCACCACCAGACACATCTACTACCACCATCATCATCACCAGACACATCTACTACCACCATCATCATCACCAGACACATCTACTACCACCATCACCACCAGACACATCTACTACCACCATCATCACCAGACACATCTACTACCACCATCATCATCACCAGACACATCTACTACCACCATCATCACCAGACACATCTACTACCACCATCATCACCAGACACATCTACTACCACACCATCATCACCAGACACATCTACTACCACCATCATCATCACCAGACACATCTACTACCACCATCACCACCAGACACATCTACTACCACCATCATCACCAGACACATCTACTACCACCATCATCATCACCAGACACATCTACTACCACCATCATCACCACCAGACACATCTACTACCACCATCATCACCACCAGACACATCTACTACCACCATCATCATCACCAGACACATCTACTACCACCATCATCATCACCAGACACATCTACTACCACCATCACCACCAGACACATCTACTACCACCATCATCACCAGACACATCTACTACCACCATCATCATCACCAGACACATCTACTACCACCATCATCACCACCAGACACATCTACTACCACCATCATCACCACCAGACACATCTACTACCACCATCATCATCACCAGACACATCTACTACCACCATCATCATCACCAGACACATCTACTACCACCATCATCACCAGACACATCTACTACCACCATCATCACCAGACACATCTACTACCACCATCATCACCAGACACATCTACTACCACCATCATCACCAGACACATCTACTACCACCATCATCACCACCAGACACATCTACTACCACCATCATCACCAGACACATCTACTACCATCATCATCACCAGACACATCTACTACCACCATCATCACCACCAGACACATCTACTACCATCATCATCACCAGACACATCTACTACCACCATCATCATCACCAGACACATCTACTACCACCATCATCACCAGACACATCTACTACCACCATCATCACCAGACACATCTACTACCACCATCATCACCACCAGACACATCTACTACCACCATCATCACCACCAGACACATCTACTACCACCATCATCACCACCAGACACATCTACTACCACCATCATCACCACCAGACACATCTACTACCACCATCATCACCACCAGACACATCTACTACCACCATCACCACCAGACACATCTACTACCACCATCATCATCACCAGACACATCTACTACCACCATCATCATCACCAGACACATCTACTACCACCATCATCACCAGACACATCTACTACCACCATCATCACCAGACACATCTACTACCACCATCATCATCACCAGACACATCTACTACCATCATCATCACCAGACACATCTACTACCACCATCATCACCAGACACATCTACTACCACCATCATCACCAGACACATCTACTACCACCATCATCATCACCAGACACATCTACTACCACCATCATCACCACCAGACACATCTACTACCACCATCATCACCAGACACATCTACTACCACCATCATCACCAGACACATCTACTACCACCATCATCACCAGACACATCTACTACCACCATCACCACCAGACACATCTACTACCATCATCATCACCAGACACATCTACTACCACCATCATCACCAGACACATCTACTACCATCATCATCACCAGACACATCTACTACCACCATCATCACCAGACACATCTACTACCACCATCATCACCACCAGACACATCTACTACCACCATCATCACCAGACACATCTACCACCATCATCATCACCAGACACATCTACTACCACCATCATCACCAGACACATCTACTACCACCATCATCACCAGACACATCTACTACCACCATCATCACCACCAGACACATCTACTACCACCATCATCACCACCAGACACATCTACTACCACCATCATCACCAGACACATCTACTACCACCATCATCACCAGACACATCTACTACCACCATCATCACCACCAGACACATCTACTACCACCATCATCACCACCAGACACATCTACTACCACCATCATCATCACCAGACACATCTACTACCACCATCATCACCACCAGACACATCTACTACCATCATCATCATCACCAGACACATCTACTACCACCATCATCACCAGACACATCTACTACCACCATCATCACCAGACACATCTACTACCACCATCATCACCAGACACATCTACTACCACCATCATCACCAGACACATCTACTACCATCATCATCACCAGACACATCTACTACCACCATCATCACCAGACACATCTACTACCACCATCATCATCACCAGACACATCTACTACCACCATCATCACCACCAGACACATCTACTACCATCATCATCACCAGACACATCTACTACCATCATCATCATCACCAGACACATCTACTACCACCATCATCACCAGACACATC
Source organism: Anomaloglossus baeobatrachus (assembly GCF_048569485.1). Classification (NCBI taxonomy): domain Eukaryota; kingdom Metazoa; phylum Chordata; class Amphibia; order Anura; family Aromobatidae; genus Anomaloglossus; species Anomaloglossus baeobatrachus. The sequence goes on from NW_027442788.1 coordinate 61,214, forward strand.
TACTACCACCATCATCACCAGACACATCTACTACCACCATCATCACCACCAGACACATCTACTACCACCATCATCACCAGACACATCTACTACCATCATCATCACCAGACACATCTACTACCACCATCATCACCAGACACATCTACTACCACCATCATCACCACCAGACACATCTACTACCACCATCATCACCACCAGACACATCTACTACCACCATCATCACCACCAGACACATCTACTACCACCATCATCACCACCAGACACATCTACTACCACCATCATCACCACCAGACACATCTACTACCACCATCACCACCAGACACATCTACTACCACCATCATCATCACCAGACACATCTACTACCACCATCATCATCACCAGACACATCTACTACCACCATCATCACCACCAGACACATCTACTACCATCATCATCACCAGACACATCTACTACCACCATCATCATCACCAGACACATCTACTACCACCATCATCACCAGACACATCTACTACCACCATCATCACCAGACACATCTACTACCACCATCATCACCAGACACATCTACTACCATCATCATCACCAGACACATCTACTACCACCATCATCACCAGACACATCTACTACCATCATCATCACCAGACACATCTACTACCACCATCATCACCAGACACATCTACTACCACCATCATCACCAGACACATCTACCACCATCATCATCACCAGACACATCTACTACCACCATCATCACCAGACACATCTACTACCACCATCACCACCAGACACATCTACTACCACCATCATCACCACCAGACACATCTACTACCACCATCATCACCAGACACATCTACTACCACCATCATCACCAGACACATCTACCACCATCATCATCACCAGACACATCTACTACCACCATCATCACTACCAGACACATCTACTACCACCATCATCACCACCAGACACATCTACTACCACCATCATCATCACCAGACACATCTACTACCACCATCATCACCAGACACATCTACTACCACCATCATCATCACCAGACACATCTACTACCACCATCATCACCACCAGACACATCTACTACCACCATCATCATCACCAGACACATCTACTACCACCATCATCATCACCAGACACATCTACTACCACCATCATCATCACCAGACACATCTACTACCACCATCATCACCAGACACATCTACTACCACCATCATCACCAGACACATCTACTACCACCATCATCACCAGACACATCTACTACCATCATCATCACCAGACACATCTACTACCACCATCATCACCAGACACATCTACTACCACCATCATCATCACCAGACACATCTACTACCACCATCATCACCAGACACATCTACTACCACCATCATCACCAGACACATCTACTACCATCATCATCACCAGACACATCTACTACCACCATCATCACCAGACACATCTACTACCACCATCATCACCAGACACATCTACTACCACCATCATCATCACCAGACACATCTACTACCACCATCATCACCAGACACATCTACTACCACCATCATCACCAGACACATCTACTACCACCATCATCATCACCAGACACATCTACTACCACCATCATCACCAGACACATCTACTACCATCATCATCATCACCAGACACATCTACTACCACCATCATCATCACCAGACACATCTACTACCACCATCATCACCAGACACATCTACTACCACCATCATCATCACCAGACACATCTACTACCACCATCATCACCAGACACATCTACTACCACCATCATCACCACCAGACACATCTACTACCACCATCATCACCACCAGACACATCTACTACCACCATCATCACCACCAGACACATCTACTACCACCATCATCACCACCAGACACATCTACTACCACCATCATCACCACCAGACACATCTACTACCACCATCATCATCACCAGACACATCTACTACCATCATCATCATCACCAGACACATCTACTACCATCATCATCACCACCAGACACATCTACTACCACCACATCATCATCACCAGACACATCTACTACCACCATCATCACCAGACACATCTACTACCACCATCATCACCACCAGACACATCTACTACCACCATCATCACCAGACACATCTACTACCACCATCATCACCACCAGACACATCTACTACCATCATCATCATCACCAGACACATCTACTACCACCATCATCATCACCAGACACATCTACTACCACCATCATCATCACCAGACACATCTACTACCATCATCATCATCACCAGACACATCTACTACCACCATCATCATCATCACCAGACACATCTACTACCATCATCATCACCACCAGACACATCTACTACCACCATCATCACCAGACACATCTACTACCACCATCATCATCATCACCAGACACATCTACTACCATCATCATCATCACCAGACACATCTACTACCATCATCATCATCACCAGACACATCTACTACCATCATCATCATCACCAGACACATCTACTACCATCATCATCACCACCAGACACATCTACTACCACCATCATCACCAGACACATCTACTACCACCACCATCACCACCAGACACATCTACTACCACCATCATCACCAGACACATCTACTACCACCATCATCACCACCAGACACATCTACTACCACCATCATCACCAGACACATCTACTACCACCATCATCATCACCAGACACATCTACTACCACCATCATCATCACCAGAGACATCTACTACCACCATCATCACCAGACACATCTACTACCACCATCATCATCATCACCAGACACATCTACTACCATCATCATCATCACCAGACACATCTACTACCACCATCATCACCAGACACATCTACTACCATCATCATCATCACCAGACACATCTACTACCACCATCATCATCACCAGACACATCTACTACCATCATCATCACCAGACACATCTACTACCACCACTATCATCACCAGACACATCTACTACCATCATCATCACCAGACACATCTACTACCACCATCATCACCACCAGACACATCTACTACCACCATCATCATCACCAGACACATCTACTACCACCATCATCACCACCAGACACATCTACTACCATCATCATCACCACCAGACACATCTACTACCATCATCATCATCACCAGACACATCTACTACCATCATCATCACCACCAGACACATCTACTACCATCATCATCACCACCAGACACATCTACTACCACCATCATCATCATCACCAGACACATCTACTACCATCATCATCATCACCAGACACATCTACTACCATCATCATCATCACCAGACACATCTACTACCATCATCATCACCACCAGACACATCTACTACCACCATCACCATCACCAGACACATCTACTACCACCATCATCATCACCAGACACATCTACTACCACCATCACATCACCAGACACATCTACTACCATCATCATCACCACCAGACACATCTACTACCATCATCATCACCACCAGACACATCTACTACCACCATCATCACCACCAGACACATCTACTACCACCATCATCATCACCAGACACATCTACTACCACCATCATCACCAGACACATCTACTACCATCATCATCACCACCAGACACATCTACTACCATCATCATCACCACCAGACACATCTACTACCATCATCATCACCACCAGACACATCTACTACCACCATCATCATCACCAGACACATCTACTACCACCATCATCACCACCAGACACATCTACTACCACCACCATCACCACCAGACACATCTACTACCACCACCATCACCACCAGACACATCTACTACCACCATCATCACCACCAGACACATCTACTACCATCATCATCACCACCAGACACATCTACTACCACCATCATCACCACCAGACACATCTACTACCACCATCATCATCACCAGACACATCTACTACCACCATCATCATCACCAGACACATCTACTACCATCATCATCACCACCAGACACATCTACTACCACCATCATCACCACCAGACACATCTACTACCACCATCATCATCACCAGACACATCTACTACCATCATCATCACCACCAGACACATCTACTACCACCATCATCATCACCAGACACATCTACTACCATCATCATCACCACCAGACACATCTACTACCATCATCATCACCACCAGACACATCTACTACCATCATCATCACCACCAGACACATCTACTACCACCATCATCATCACCAGACACATCTACTACCATCATCATCACCACCAGACACATCTACTACCATCATCATCACCACCAGACACATCTACTACCATCATCATCACCAGACACATCTACTACCATCATCATCACCACCAGACACATCTACTACCATCATCATCACCACCAGACACATCTACTACCACCATCATCATCACCAGACACATCTACTACCATCATCATCACCACCAGACACATCTACTACCACCATCATCACCAGACACATCTACTACCACCATCATCACCACCAGACACATCTACTACCATCATCATCACCACCAGACACATCTACTACCACCATCATCACCACCAGACACATCTACTACCACCATCATCATCACCAGACACATCTACTACCACCATCATCACCACCAGACACATCTACTACCACCATCATCACCACCAGACACATCTACTACCACCACCATCACCACCAGACACATCTACTACCACCATCATCACCACCAGACACATCTACTACCATCATCATCACCACCAGACACATCTACTACCACCATCATCACCACCAGACACATCTACTACCACCATCATCATCACCAGACACATCTACTACCATCATCATCACCACCAGACACATCTACTACCATCATCATCACCACCAGACACATCTACTACCACCATCATCATCACCAGACACATCTACTACCATCATCATCACCACCAGACACATCTACTACCATCATCATCACCACCAGACACATCTACTACCATCATCATCATCACCAGACACATCTACTACCACCATCATCATCACCAGACACATCTACTACCATCATCATCACCACCAGACACATCTACTACCATCATCATCATCACCAGACACATCTACTACCATCATCATCACCAGACACATCTACTACCACCATCATCATCACCAGACACATCTACTACCACCATCATCATCACCAGACACATCTACTACCACCACCATCATCACCAGACACATCTACTACCACCATCATCACCAGACACATCTACTACCACCATCATCACCACCAGACACATCTACTACCACCACCATCATCACCAGACACATCTACTACCACCATCATCACCAGACACATCTACTACCACCATCATCATCACCAGACACATCTACTACCACCATCATCATCACCAGACACATCTACTACCACCATCATCACCAGACACATCTACTACCACCATCATCACCACCAGACACATCTACTACCACCATCATCACACAGACACATCTACTACCACCATCATCACCACCAGACACATCTACTACCACCATCATCATCACCAGACACATCTACTACCACCATCATCACCACCAGACACATCTACTACCACCATCATCACCAGACACATCTACTACCACCATCATCACCACCAGACACATCTACTACCACCATCATCATCACCAGACACATCTACTACCACCATCATCACCACCAGACACATCTACTACCACCATCATCATCACCAGACACATCTACTACCACCATCATCATCACCAGACACATCTACTACCACCATCATCATCACCAGACACATCTACTACCACCATCATCATCACCAGACACATCTACTACCACCATCATCACCACCAGACACATCTACTACCACCATCATCATCACCAGACACATCTACTACCACCATCATCATCACCAGACACATCTACTACCACCATCATCACCAGACACATCTACTACCACCATCATCACCACCAGACACATCTACTACCACCATCATCATCACCAGACACATCTACTACCACCATCATCACCAGACACATCTACTACCACCATCATCACCAGACACATCTACTACCACCATCATCACCAGACACATCTACTACCACCATCATCACCAGACACATCTACTACCACCATCATCACCAGACACATCTACTACCACCATCACCACCAGACACATCTACTACCACCATCATCATCACCAGACACATCTACTACCACCATCATCATCACCAGACACATCTACTACCACCATCACCATCACCAGACACATCTACTACCACCATCATCATCACCAGACACATCTACTACCACCATCATCATCACCAGACACATCTACTACCACCATCATCATCACCAGACACATCTACTACCACCATCATCATCACCAGACACATCTACTACCACCATCATCACCAGACACATCTACTACCACCATCATCATCACCAGACACATCTACTACCACCATCATCATCACCAGACACATCTACTACCACCATCATCACCACCAGACACATCTACTACCACCATCATCACCAGACACATCTACTACCACCATCATCATCACCAGACACATCTACTACCACCATCATCATCACCAGACACATCTACTACCACCATCATCACCACCAGACACATCTACTACCACCATCATCACCAGACACATCTACTACCACCATCATCACCAGACACATCTACTACCACCATCATCACCACCAGACACATCTACTACCACCATCATCACCAGACACATCTACTACCACCATCATCACACCAGACACATCTACTACCACCATCATCACCAGACACATCTACTACCACCATCATCATCACCAGACACATCTACTACCACCATCATCATCACCAGACACATCTACTACCACCACCATCATCACCACCAGACACATCTACTACCACCATCATCATCACCAGACACATCTACTACCACCATCATCACCAGACACATCTACTACCACCATCATCACCAGACACATCTACTACCACCATCATCATCACCAGACACATCTACTACCACCATCATCATCACCAGACACATCTACTACCACCACCATCATCACCACCAGACACATCTACTACCACCATCATCACCAGACACATCTACTACCACCATCATCATCACCAGACACATCTACTACCACCATCATCATCACCAGACACATCTACTACCACCATCATCATCACCAGACACATCTACTACCACCATCATCACCAGACACATCTACTACCACCATCATCATCACCAGACACATCTACTACCACCATCATCATCACCAGACACATCTACTACCACCATCATCATCACCAGACACATCTACTACCACCACCATCATCACCACCAGACACATCTACTACCACCACCATCATCACCAGACACATCTACTACCACCATCATCATCACCAGACACATCTACTACCACCATCATCACCACCAGACACATCTACTACCACACCATCATCACCACCAGACACATCTACTACCACCACATCATCACCAGACACATCTACTACCACCATCATCATCACCAGACACATCTACTACCATCATCACCACCAGACACATCTACTACCACCATCATCACCACCAGACACATCTACTACCACCATCATCATCCACCAGACACATCTACTACCACCATCATCATCACCAGACACATCTACTACCACCATCATCATCACCAGACACATCTACTACCACCATCATCATCACCAGACACATCTACTACCACCATCATCATCACCAGACACATCTACTACCACCATCATCATCACCAGACACATCTACTACCACCATCATCATCACCAGACACATCTACTACCACCATCATCATCACCAGACACATCTACTACCACCATCACCACCAGACACATCTACTACCACCATCATCATCACCAGACACATCTACTACCACCATCATCATCACCAGACACATCTACTACCACCATCATCATCACCAGACACATCTACTACCACCATCATCACCAGACACATCTACTACCACCATCATCACCAGACACATCTACTACCACCATCATCACCAGACACATCTACTACCACCATCATCACCACCAGACACATCTCTACCACCACATCATCACAGACACATCTACTACCACCATCATCATCACCAGACACATCTACTACCACCATCATCATCACCAGACACATCTACTACCACCATCATCACCACCAGACACATCTACTACCACCATCATCATCACCAGACACATCTACTACCACCACCATCATCACCAGACACATCTACTACCACCATCATCACCACCAGACACATCTACTACCACCATCATCATCACCAGACACATCTACTACCACCATCATCATCACCAGACACATCTACTACCACCATCATCATCACCAGACACATCTACTACCATCATCATCACCACCAGACACATCTACTACCACCATCATCACCAGACACATCTACTACCACCATCATCACCAGACACATCTACTACCACCATCATCATCACCAGACACATCTACTACCACCATCATCATCACCAGACACATCTACTACCACCATCACCACCAGACACATCTACTACCACCATCATCATCACCAGACACATCTACTACCACCATCATCATCACCAGACACATCTACTACCACCACCATCATCACCAGACACATCTACTACCACCATCATCACCAGGACACATCTACTACCACCATCATCACCAGACACATCTACTACCCAACCATCATCACCAGACACATCTACTACCACCCATCATCACCAGACACATCTACTACCACCATCATCACACCAGACACATCTACTACCACCATCATCACCAGACACATCTACTACCACCATCATCATCACCAGACACATCTACTACCACCACATCATCACCAGACACATCTACTACCACCATCATCACCAGACACATCTACTACCACCATCATCATCACCAGACACATCTACTACCACCATCATCACCACCAGACACATCTACTACCACCATCATCATCACCAGACACATCTACTACCACCACCATCATCACCAGACACATCTACTACCACCATCATCATCACCAGACACATCTACTACCATCATCATCACCAGACACATCTACTACCACCATCATCACCAGACACATCTACTACCACCATCATCACCAGACACATCTACTACCACCATCATCACCAGACACATCTACTACCACCATCATCACCAGACACATCTACTACCACCATCATCACCAGACACATCTACTACCACCATCATCATCACCAGACACATCTACTACCACCATCATCATCACCAGACACATCTACTACCACCATCATCACCACCAGACACATCTACTACCACCATCATCACACCAGACACATCTACTACCACCATCATCACCAGACACATCTACTACCACCATCATCATCACCAGACACATCTACTACCACCATCATCCACCAGACACATCTACTACCACCATCATCATCACCAGACACATCTACTACCACCATCATCATCACCAGACACATCTACTACCACCATCATCATCACCAGACACATCTACTACCACCATCATCATCACCAGACACATCTACTACCACCATCATCATCACCAGACACATCTACTACCACCACCATCATCACCAGACACATCTACTACCACCATCATCATCACCAGACACATCTACTACCACCATCCATCATCACCAGACACATCTACTACCACCATCATCACCAGACACATCTACTACCACCATCATCACCAGACACATCTACTACCACCATCATCACCAGACACATCTACTACCCCACCATCATCACCAGACACATCTACTACCACCATCATCACCAGACACATCTACTACCACCATCATCATCACCAGACACATCTACTACCACCATCATCACCAGACACATCTACTACCACCATCATCACCACCAGACACATCTACTACCACCATCATCACCACAGACACATCTACTACCACCATCATCACCACCAGACACATCTACTACCACCATCATCACCAGACACATCTACTACCACCATCATCATCACCAGACACATCTACTACCACCATCATCACCAGACACATCTACTACCACCATCATCATCACCAGACACATCTACTACCACCATCATCATCACCAGACACATCTACTACCACCATCATCATCACCAGACACATCTACTACCACCATCATCATCACCAGACACATCTACTACCACCATCATCATCACCAGACACATCTACTACCACCACCATCATCACCAGACACATCTACTACCACCATCATCACACCAGACACATCTACTACCACCATCATCATCACCAGACACATCTACTACCACCACCATCATCACCAGACACATCTACTACCACCATCATCACACCAGACACATCTACTACCACCATCATCATCACCAGACACATCTACTACCACCATCATCATCACCAGACACATCTACTACCACCATCATCATCACCAGACACATCTACTACCACCATCATCATCACCAGACACATCTACTACCACCATCATCACCACCAGACACATCTACTACCACCATCATCACCAGACACATCTACTACCACCATCATCATCACCAGACACATCTACTACCACCATCATCATCACCAGACACATCTACTACCACCATCATCATCACCAGACACATCTACTACCACCATCATCACCAGACACATCTACTACCACCATCATCACCAGACACATCTACTACCACCATCATCACCAGACACATCTACTACCACCATCATCACACCAGACACATCTACTACCACCATCATCATCACCAGACACATCTACTACCACCCATCATCATCACCAGACACATCTACTACCACCATCATCACCAGACACATCTACTACCACCATCATCATCACCAGACACATCTACTACCACCATCATCATCACCAGACACATCTACTACCACCAATCATCACCAGACACATCTACTACCACCATCATCACCAGACACATCTACTACCCACCATCATCACCAGACACATCTACTACCACCACCATCATCACCAGACACATCTACTACCACCATCATCACCAGACACATCTACTACCACCATCATCACCACCAGACACATCTACTACCACCATCATCACACCAGACACATCTACTACCACCATCCATCACCAGACACATCTACTACCACCATCATCATCACCAGACACATCTACTACCACCATCATCATCACCAGACACATCTACTACCACCATCATCATCACCAGACACATCTACTACACCACCATCATCACCAGACACATCTACTACCACCATCATCATCACCAGACACATCTACTACCACCATCATCACACCAGACACATCTACTACCACATCATCACACCAGACACATCTACTACCACACCCATCATCACCAGACACATCTACTACCACCATCATCATCACCAGACACATCTACTACCACCATCATCATCACCAGACACATCTACTACCACCATCATCACCACCAGACACATCTACTACCACCATCATCACACCAGACACATCTACTACCACCATCATCATCACCAGACACATCTACTACCACCATCATCACCAGACACATCTACTACCACCACATCACCAGACACATCTACTACCCACCATCATCACCAGACACATCTACTACCACCATCACACCAGACACATCTACTACCACCATCATCATCACCAGACACATCTACTACCACCATCATCATCACCAGACACATCTACTACCACCATCATCACCAGACACATCTACTACCACCATCATCATCACCAGACACATCTACTACCACCATCATCACACCAGACACATCTACTACCACCATCATCATCACCAGACACATCTACTACCACCATCATCATCACCAGACACATCTACTACCACCATCATCATCACCAGACACATCTACTACCACCACCATCATCACCAGACACATCTACTACCACCATCATCACCAGACACATCTACTACCACCATCACCACCAGACACATCTACTACCACCATCATCACCAGACACATCTACTACCACCATCATCATCACCAGACACATCTACTACCACCATCATCACCAGACACATCTACTACCACCATCATCATCACCAGACACATCTACTACCACCATCATCACCACCAGACACATCTACTACCACCACCATCACCAGACACATCTACTACCACCATCATCACCAGACACATCTACTACCACCATCATCACCAGACACATCTACTACCACCATCATCACCAGACACATCTACTACCACCATCATCATCACCAGACACATCTACTACCACCATCATCATCACCAGACACATCTACTACCACCATCATCACCAGACACATCTACTACCACCATCATCATCACCAGACACATCTACTACCACCATCATCACCAGACACATCTACTACCACCATCATCATCACCAGACACATCTACTACCACCATCATCACCAGACACATCTACTACCACCATCATCACCAGACACATCTACTACCACCATCATCACACCAGACACATCTACTACCACCATCATCACCAGACACATCTACTACCACCATCATCATCACCAGACACATCTACTACCACCATCATCACCAGACACATCTACTACCACCATCATCATCACCAGGACACATCTACTACCACCATCATCCACCAGACACATCTACTACCACCATCATCACCAGACACATCTACTACCACCATCATCACACCAGACACATCTACTACCACCATCATCACCCAGACACATCTACTACCACCATCATCACCAGACACATCTACTACCACCATCATCACACCAGACACATCTACTACCACCATCATCATCACCAGACACATCTACTACCACCATCATCACCAGACACATCTACTACCACCATCATCACCAGACACATCTACTACCACCATCATCATCACCAGACACATCTACTACCACCATCATCACCAGACACATCTACTACCACCATCATCATCACCAGACACATCTACTACCACCATCATCATCACCAGACACATCTACTACCACCATCATCACCAGACACATCTACTACCACCATCATCATCACCAGACACATCTACTACCACCATCATCATCACCAGACACATCTACTACCACCATCATCACCAGACACATCTACTACCACCATCATCATCACCAGACACATCTACTACCACCATCATCATCACCAGACACATCTACTACCACCATCATCACCAGACACATCTACTACCACCATCATCCACCAGACACATCTACTACCACCATCATCATCACCAGACACATCTACTACCACCATCATCACACCAGACACATCTACTACCACCATCATCACCAGACACATCTACTACCACCATCATCACACCAGACACATCTACTACCACCATCATCACCAGACACATCTACTACCACCATCATCCACCAGACACATCTACTACCACCACATCATCACCAGACACATCTACTACCACCATCATCACACCAGACACATCTACTACCACCATCATCACCAGACACATCTACTACCACCATCATCATCACCAGACACATCTACTACCACCATCATCACCAGACACATCTACTACCACCATCATCACCAGACACATCTACTACCACCATCATCAATCACCAGACACATCTACTACCACCACATCATCACCAGACACATCTACTACCACCATCATCACCAGACACATCTACTACCACCATCATCATCACCAGACACATCTACTACCACCATCATCACCAGACACATCTACTACCACCATCATCACCAGACACATCTACTACCACCATCATCCACCAGACACATCTACTACCACACCATCATCACCAGACACATCTACTACCACCATCATCACCACCAGACACATCTACTACCACCATCATCACCAGACACATCTACTACCACCATCATCATCACCAGACACATCTACTACCACTCATCATCACCAGACACATCTACTACCCACCATCATCACCAGACACATCTACTACCACCATCATCACCAGACACATCTACTACCACCATCATCACCAGACACATCTACTAACCACCATCATCACCAGACACATCTACTACCACCATCATCATCACCAGACACATCTACTACCACCATCATCCACCAGACACATCTACTACCACCATCATCACCAGACACATCTACTACCACCATCATCATCACCAGACACATCTACTACCACCACCATCATCACCAGACACATCTACTACCACCATCATCATCACCAGACACATCTACTACCACCATCATCATCACCAGACACATCTACTACCACCATCATCACCAGACACATCTACTACCACCATCATCATCACCAGACACATCTACTACCACCACTCATCACCACCAGACACATCTACTACCACCATCATCATCACCAGACACATCTACTACCACCATCATCACCAGACACATCTACTACCACACATCATCACCAGACACATCTACTACCACCATCATCATCACCAGACACATCTACTACCACCATCATCACCAGACACATCTACTACCACCATCATCACCACCAGACACATCTACTACCACCATCATCATCACCAGACACATCTACTACCACCATCATCACCAGACACATCTACTACCACCATCATCATCACCAGACACATCTACTACCACCAACATCATCACCAGACACATCTACTACCACCTCATCATCACCAGACACATCTACTACCACCATCACCACCAGACACATCTACTACCACCATCATCACCAGACACATCTACTACCACCATCATCCACCAGACACATCTACTACCACCATCATCACCAGACACATCTACTACCCACTCATCATCACACCAGACACATCTACTACCACCATCATCACCACCAGACACATCTACTACCACCATCATCACCAGACACATCTACTACCACCACCATCACACCAGACACATCTACTACCACCATCATCACCAGACACATCTACTACCACCATCATCACCAGACACATCTACTACCACCATCATCACCAGACACATCTACTACCACCATCATCACCAGACACATCTACTACCATCATCATCAACCAGACACATCTACTACCACCATCATCACCACCAGACACATCTACTACCACCATCATCACCAGACACATCTACTACCACCATCATCACCAGACACATCTACTACCACATCATCATCACCAGACACATCTACTACCACCACCATCATCACCAGACACATCTACTACCACCATCATCATCACCAGACACATCTACTACCACCATCATCACACCAGACACATCTACTACCACCATCATCACACCAGACACATCTACTACCACCATCATCACCAGACACATCTACTACCACCATCATCATCACCAGACACATCTACTACCACCATCATCATCACCAGACACATCTACTACCACCATCATCACCAGACACATCTACTACCACCATCATCATCACCAGACACATCTACTACCACCATCATCACCACCAGACACATCTACTACCACCATCATCACCAGACACATCTACTACCACCATCATCACCAGACACATCTACTACCACCATCATCACCACCAGACACATCTACTACCACCATCATCATCACCAGACACATCTACTACCACCATCATCACCAGACACATCTACTACCACCATCATCATCACCAGACACATCTACTACCACCACATCATCACCAGACACATCTACTACCACCATCATCACCAGACACATCTACTACCATCATCATCACCAGACACATCTACTACCACATCATCAACACCAGACACATCTACTACCACCATCATCACCAGACACATCTACTACCACCATCATCATCACCAGACACATCTACTACCACATCATCATCACCAGACACATCTACTACCATCATCATCACCAGACACATCTACTACCACACATCATCACCAGACACATCTACTACCACCATCATCACCAGACACATCTACTACCACCACATCATCACCAGACACATCTACTACCACCATCATCACACCAGACACATCTACTACCACCATCATCACCAGACACATCTACTACCACCCATCATCACCAGACACATCTACTACCACCATCATCATCACCAGACACATCTACTACCACCATCATCACCAGACACATCTACTACCACCATCATCATCACCAGACACATCTACTACCACCATCATCACCAGACACATCTACTACCACCATCACCACCAGACACATCTACTACCACCATCATCACCAGACACATCTACTACCACCTCATCATCACCAGACACATCTACTACCACCATCATCACCACCAGACACATCTACTACCACCATCATCACCAGACACATCTACTACCACCATCATCACCAGACACATCTACTACCACCTCATCATCACCAGACACATCTACTACCACCATCATCATCACCAGACACATCTACTACCACCATCATCCACCAGACACATCTACTACCACCATCATCACCAGACACATCTACTACCACCATCATCATCACCAGACACATCTACTACCACCATCATCACCAGACACATCTACTACCACCATCATCACCAGACACATCTACTACCACCATCATCACCACCAGACACATCTACTACCACCATCATCACCACAGACACATCTACTACCACCATCATCACCAGACACATCTACTACCACCATCATCACCACCAGACACATCTACTACCACCATCATCACCAGACACATCTACTACCACCATCATCACCAGACACATCTACTACCACCATCATCATCACCAGACACATCTACTACCACCATCATCACACCAGACACATCTACTACCACCATCATCACCAGACACATCTACTACCACCACCATCATCACCAGACACATCTACTACCACCATCATCACCCAGACACATCTACTACCACCATCATCATCACCAGACACATCTACTACCACCATCATCACCAGACACATCTACTACCACCATCATCATCACCAGACACATCTACTACCACCATCACCACCAGACACATCTACTACCACCATCATCACCACCAGACACATCTACTACCACATCATCATCACCAGACACATCTACTACCACCATCATCACCAACCAGACACATCTACTACCACCATCATCACCAGACACATCTACTACCACCATCATCATCACCAGACACATCTACTACCACCATCATCACCAGACACATCTACTACCACCTCATCACCACCAGACACATCTACTACCACCATCATCACCAGACACATCTACTACCACCATCATCCACCAGACACATCTACTACCACCATCATCACCAGACACATCTACTACCACCATCATCACCAGACACATCTACTACCACCATCATCATCACCAGACACATCTACTACCACCATCATCACCCAGACACATCTACTACCACCATCATCATCACCAGACACATCTACTACCACCATCATCACCAGACACATCTACTACCACCATCATCATCACCAGACACATCTACTACCACTCATCATCACCAGACACATCTACTACCACCATCATCACCAGACACATCTACTACCACCATCATCACCAGACACATCTACTACCACCATCATCACCAGACACATCTA
>NW_027442789.1:0-78882 GCF_048569485.1 Anomaloglossus baeobatrachus
AATTCTGGTTATCGCTTCTCGGCCTTTTGGCTAAGATCAAGTGTAGTATCTGTTCTTATCAGTTTAATATCTGATACGTCCCCTATCTGGGGACCATATATTAAATGGATTTTTAGAACAGGGAGATGGAAAAAGAGCTTGCTCTGTCCACTCCACGCATTGACCTGGTATTGCAGTACCTCCAGGAACGGTGCACCCCTTCTTAACCCAGTTTCCAAAAGCAGAACTCAATTCACCTGATTCATATTAGCCCGATTTAATGAATTGGAAGAAAGCATACGTCTTCATATGCACCTCAATTTGGCCCATTCACTTTTCACACTTCCTCCTTTTGTTTTTTATCTTTCACACTTTTGACTTTCTTTATTCATCCAAATAGCAAACTCATCACCACTCAACCTGACCAACTCGGCTATGTCCCCGTGCTGCAGTTCTCTGTCTTATCTAGATCATTTGCAATTGAATGGAATAGATCCCTTTTGGACAAAGTGGATTCACCTGCTGCTGCAGTGACCACAGGTGTGATAACATCTAGAATTGGCATCTGGTGCGATCTCTCCGCTTCCACTCCAAAGAAAGTTACCTGTTTATTCCTATCATGCATTGGTTTTTGGGGTTTTCTTTGAGTAATGATGATCTCTTTAGTAGTCTGTTGGCGCCCTCTCCTGGAGGAATAGTTTGCTTGCTCTTGGACATTCTAAAAGAGAGGTCATGATAGACATTGAGCTTCTGAGCTCAATTGGGGACAGTCATGGGTGATGAATGTTTGCAACCTACTGCGAAGCCTCATACCGCAATATAAGGAACGTCAAATACTAAGAAAGGGCGGCCTATGAAAGAATTACTACTTTCAATAAGTACACTTAAACGGCTAATTGGGAATAGAAAAACTGTAAAAAGCCCTCTGAGAAAGCCCCCCTCTAACCTTTGATAGTAAGCTTTTCTGTAGTCTGCCTGTTGATGTATTTTCCGTTTGAACTGTGCACAACATGAAGAGACGGAACACTGGCGGCTTGTCACAATGCCCCCCGATGACATCACAATAGCGCTGCTGCCTAGAAAACAAGCTGCGCAGAAGAAGTTGTTCTTTGGGTGGGAGGGTGGGCTAGTGGAAGGAGGGGGCAATCTCTTTTTTTCCCGGGTGGTAGGGGGATGACAGGAGAAGGGAAGCGGGTGGTGAGAAAGGTACAGAGGGCAGGGTTTGGGGGCTGGGAAGGAAAGGGAAAAGATTAGGGTTTGGGGATGATGAAAGGGCTTTCTACGGGTAAGGATGGCAAAGGGTGGCAGTGACGGAAAGTCAGGCAACCTGTCCTGTCCGTCTTTTTGTATCGTGAATTGGAAAGACTGCAAGGGGGAGGGGAGTTGCTTGCGCCCTAAAGGAGGAGTTATTCAGATTCATTGCAGTGGGCGGCGGCTGCAAAACGCACCATTCTTCTTGTTTTGGCTCTGCAAAGCAGCCTTTTCAAGGGTTGGCTTGGGTGACAAAATGTCTTGTGTAGGCGTGGGTTTGTCTCCCTCTCGCTCTCTCTCCCCAAGATGTGTCCGGCATAGGCCAGGGTGCCACTCGAGGCCCAAACCAATTCTGGTTATCGCTTCTCGGCCTTTTGGCTAAGATCAAGTGTAGTATCTGTTCTTATCAGTTTAATATCTGATACGTCCCCTATCTGGGGACCATATATTAAATGGATTTTTAGAACAGGGAGATGGAAAAAGAGCTTGCTCTGTCCACTCCACGCATTGACCTGGTATTGCAGTACCTCCAGGAACGGTGCACCCCTTCTTAACCCAGTTTCCAAAAGCAGAACTCAATTCACCTGATTCATATTAGCCCGATTTAATGAATTGGAAGAAAGCATACGTCTTCATATGCACCTCAATTTGGCCCATTCACTTTTCACACTTCCTCCTTTTGTTTTTTATCTTTCACACTTTTGACTTTCTTTATTCATCCAAATAGCAAACTCATCACCACTCAACCTGACCAACTCGGCTATGTCCCCGTGCTGCAGTTCTCTGTCTTATCTAGATCATTTGCAATTGAATGGAATAGATCCCTTTTGGACAAAGTGGATTCACCTGCTGCTGCAGTGACCACAGGTGTGATAACATCTAGAATTGGCATCTGGTGCGATCTCTCCGCTTCCACTCCAAAGAAAGTTACCTGTTTATTCCTATCATGCATTGGTTTTTGGGGTTTTCTTTGAGTAATGATGATCTCTTTAGTAGTCTGTTGGCGCCCTCTCCTGGAGGAATAGTTTGCTTGCTCTTGGACATTCTAAAAGAGAGGTCATGATAGACATTGAGCTTCTGAGCTCAATTGGGGACAGTCATGGGTGATGAATGTTTGCAACCTACTGCGAAGCCTCATACCGCAATATAAGGAACGTCAAATACTAAGAAAGGGCGGCCTATGAAAGAATTACTACTTTCAATAAGTACACTTAAACGGCTAATTGGGAATAGAAAAACTGTAAAAAGCCCTCTGAGAAAGCCCCCCTCTAACCTTTGATAGTAAGCTTTTCTGTAGTCTGCCTGTTGATGTATTTTCCGTTTGAACTGTGCACAACATGAAGAGACGGAACACTGGCGGCTTGTCACAATGCCCCCCGATGACATCACAATAGCGCTGCTGCCTAGAAAACAAGCTGCGCAGAAGAAGTTGTTCTTTGGGTGGGAGGGTGGGCTAGTGGAAGGAGGGGGCAATCTCTTTTTTTCCCGGGTGGTAGGGGGATGACAGGAGAAGGGAAGCGGGTGGTGAGAAAGGTACAGAGGGCAGGGTTTGGGGGCTGGGAAGGAAAGGGAAAAGATTAGGGTTTGGGGATGATGAAAGGGCTTTCTACGGGTAAGGATGGCAAAGGGTGGCAGTGACGGAAAGTCAGGCAACCTGTCCTGTCCGTCTTTTTGTATCGTGAATTGGAAAGACTGCAAGGGGGAGGGGAGTTGCTTGCGCCCTAAAGGAGGAGTTATTCAGATTCATTGCAGTGGGCGGCGGCTGCAAAACGCACCATTCTTCTTGTTTTGGCTCTGCAAAGCAGCCTTTTCAAGGGTTGGCTTGGGTGACAAAATGTCTTGTGTAGGCGTGGGTTTGTCTCCCTCTCGCTCTCTCTCCCCAAGATGTGTCCGGCATAGGCCAGGGTGCCACTCGAGGCCCAAACCAATTCTGGTTATCGCTTCTCGGCCTTTTGGCTAAGATCAAGTGTAGTATCTGTTCTTATCAGTTTAATATCTGATACGTCCCCTATCTGGGGACCATATATTAAATGGATTTTTAGAACAGGGAGATGGAAAAAGAGCTTGCTCTGTCCACTCCACGCATTGACCTGGTATTGCAGTACCTCCAGGAACGGTGCACCCCTTCTTAACCCAGTTTCCAAAAGCAGAACTCAATTCACCTGATTCATATTAGCCCGATTTAATGAATTGGAAGAAAGCATACGTCTTCATATGCACCTCAATTTGGCCCATTCACTTTTCACACTTCCTCCTTTTGTTTTTTATCTTTCACACTTTTGACTTTCTTTATTCATCCAAATAGCAAACTCATCACCACTCAACCTGACCAACTCGGCTATGTCCCCGTGCTGCAGTTCTCTGTCTTATCTAGATCATTTGCAATTGAATGGAATAGATCCCTTTTGGACAAAGTGGATTCACCTGCTGCTGCAGTGACCACAGGTGTGATAACATCTAGAATTGGCATCTGGTGCGATCTCTCCGCTTCCACTCCAAAGAAAGTTACCTGTTTATTCCTATCATGCATTGGTTTTTGGGGTTTTCTTTGAGTAATGATGATCTCTTTAGTAGTCTGTTGGCGCCCTCTCCTGGA
Source organism: Anomaloglossus baeobatrachus (assembly GCF_048569485.1). Classification (NCBI taxonomy): domain Eukaryota; kingdom Metazoa; phylum Chordata; class Amphibia; order Anura; family Aromobatidae; genus Anomaloglossus; species Anomaloglossus baeobatrachus. Next base: position 3,827 of record NW_027442789.1, read on the forward strand.
GGAATAGTTTGCTTGCTCTTGGACATTCTAAAAGAGAGGTCATGATAGACATTGAGCTTCTGAGCTCAATTGGGGACAGTCATGGGTGATGAATGTTTGCAACCTACTGCGAAGCCTCATACCGCAATATAAGGAACGTCAAATACTAAGAAAGGGCGGCCTATGAAAGAATTACTACTTTCAATAAGTACACTTAAACGGCTAATTGGGAATAGAAAAACTGTAAAAAGCCCTCTGAGAAAGCCCCCCTCTAACCTTTGATAGTAAGCTTTTCTGTAGTCTGCCTGTTGATGTATTTTCCGTTTGAACTGTGCACAACATGAAGAGACGGAACACTGGCGGCTTGTCACAATGCCCCCCGATGACATCACAATAGCGCTGCTGCCTAGAAAACAAGCTGCGCAGAAGAAGTTGTTCTTTGGGTGGGAGGGTGGGCTAGTGGAAGGAGGGGGCAATCTCTTTTTTTCCCGGGTGGTAGGGGGATGACAGGAGAAGGGAAGCGGGTGGTGAGAAAGGTACAGAGGGCAGGGTTTGGGGGCTGGGAAGGAAAGGGAAAAGATTAGGGTTTGGGGATGATGAAAGGGCTTTCTACGGGTAAGGATGGCAAAGGGTGGCAGTGACGGAAAGTCAGGCAACCTGTCCTGTCCGTCTTTTTGTATCGTGAATTGGAAAGACTGCAAGGGGGAGGGGAGTTGCTTGCGCCCTAAAGGAGGAGTTATTCAGATTCATTGCAGTGGGCGGCGGCTGCAAAACGCACCATTCTTCTTGTTTTGGCTCTGCAAAGCAGCCTTTTCAAGGGTTGGCTTGGGTGACAAAATGTCTTGTGTAGGCGTGGGTTTGTCTCCCTCTCGCTCTCTCTCCCCAAGATGTGTCCGGCATAGGCCAGGGTGCCACTCGAGGCCCAAACCAATTCTGGTTATCGCTTCTCGGCCTTTTGGCTAAGATCAAGTGTAGTATCTGTTCTTATCAGTTTAATATCTGATACGTCCCCTATCTGGGGACCATATATTAAATGGATTTTTAGAACAGGGAGATGGAAAAAGAGCTTGCTCTGTCCACTCCACGCATTGACCTGGTATTGCAGTACCTCCAGGAACGGTGCACCCCTTCTTAACCCAGTTTCCAAAAGCAGAACTCAATTCACCTGATTCATATTAGCCCGATTTAATGAATTGGAAGAAAGCATACGTCTTCATATGCACCTCAATTTGGCCCATTCACTTTTCACACTTCCTCCTTTTGTTTTTTATCTTTCACACTTTTGACTTTCTTTATTCATCCAAATAGCAAACTCATCACCACTCAACCTGACCAACTCGGCTATGTCCCCGTGCTGCAGTTCTCTGTCTTATCTAGATCATTTGCAATTGAATGGAATAGATCCCTTTTGGACAAAGTGGATTCACCTGCTGCTGCAGTGACCACAGGTGTGATAACATCTAGAATTGGCATCTGGTGCGATCTCTCCGCTTCCACTCCAAAGAAAGTTACCTGTTTATTCCTATCATGCATTGGTTTTTGGGGTTTTCTTTGAGTAATGATGATCTCTTTAGTAGTCTGTTGGCGCCCTCTCCTGGAGGAATAGTTTGCTTGCTCTTGGACATTCTAAAAGAGAGGTCATGATAGACATTGAGCTTCTGAGCTCAATTGGGGACAGTCATGGGTGATGAATGTTTGCAACCTACTGCGAAGCCTCATACCGCAATATAAGGAACGTCAAATACTAAGAAAGGGCGGCCTATGAAAGAATTACTACTTTCAATAAGTACACTTAAACGGCTAATTGGGAATAGAAAAACTGTAAAAAGCCCTCTGAGAAAGCCCCCCTCTAACCTTTGATAGTAAGCTTTTCTGTAGTCTGCCTGTTGATGTATTTTCCGTTTGAACTGTGCACAACATGAAGAGACGGAACACTGGCGGCTTGTCACAATGCCCCCCGATGACATCACAATAGCGCTGCTGCCTAGAAAACAAGCTGCGCAGAAGAAGTTGTTCTTTGGGTGGGAGGGTGGGCTAGTGGAAGGAGGGGGCAATCTCTTTTTTTCCCGGGTGGTAGGGGGATGACAGGAGAAGGGAAGCGGGTGGTGAGAAAGGTACAGAGGGCAGGGTTTGGGGGCTGGGAAGGAAAGGGAAAAGATTAGGGTTTGGGGATGATGAAAGGGCTTTCTACGGGTAAGGATGGCAAAGGGTGGCAGTGACGGAAAGTCAGGCAACCTGTCCTGTCCGTCTTTTTGTATCGTGAATTGGAAAGACTGCAAGGGGGAGGGGAGTTGCTTGCGCCCTAAAGGAGGAGTTATTCAGATTCATTGCAGTGGGCGGCGGCTGCAAAACGCACCATTCTTCTTGTTTTGGCTCTGCAAAGCAGCCTTTTCAAGGGTTGGCTTGGGTGACAAAATGTCTTGTGTAGGCGTGGGTTTGTCTCCCTCTCGCTCTCTCTCCCCAAGATGTGTCCGGCATAGGCCAGGGTGCCACTCGAGGCCCAAACCAATTCTGGTTATCGCTTCTCGGCCTTTTGGCTAAGATCAAGTGTAGTATCTGTTCTTATCAGTTTAATATCTGATACGTCCCCTATCTGGGGACCATATATTAAATGGATTTTTAGAACAGGGAGATGGAAAAAGAGCTTGCTCTGTCCACTCCACGCATTGACCTGGTATTGCAGTACCTCCAGGAACGGTGCACCCCTTCTTAACCCAGTTTCCAAAAGCAGAACTCAATTCACCTGATTCATATTAGCCCGATTTAATGAATTGGAAGAAAGCATACGTCTTCATATGCACCTCAATTTGGCCCATTCACTTTTCACACTTCCTCCTTTTGTTTTTTATCTTTCACACTTTTGACTTTCTTTATTCATCCAAATAGCAAACTCATCACCACTCAACCTGACCAACTCGGCTATGTCCCCGTGCTGCAGTTCTCTGTCTTATCTAGATCATTTGCAATTGAATGGAATAGATCCCTTTTGGACAAAGTGGATTCACCTGCTGCTGCAGTGACCACAGGTGTGATAACATCTAGAATTGGCATCTGGTGCGATCTCTCCGCTTCCACTCCAAAGAAAGTTACCTGTTTATTCCTATCATGCATTGGTTTTTGGGGTTTTCTTTGAGTAATGATGATCTCTTTAGTAGTCTGTTGGCGCCCTCTCCTGGAGGAATAGTTTGCTTGCTCTTGGACATTCTAAAAGAGAGGTCATGATAGACATTGAGCTTCTGAGCTCAATTGGGGACAGTCATGGGTGATGAATGTTTGCAACCTACTGCGAAGCCTCATACCGCAATATAAGGAACGTCAAATACTAAGAAAGGGCGGCCTATGAAAGAATTACTACTTTCAATAAGTACACTTAAACGGCTAATTGGGAATAGAAAAACTGTAAAAAGCCCTCTGAGAAAGCCCCCCTCTAACCTTTGATAGTAAGCTTTTCTGTAGTCTGCCTGTTGATGTATTTTCCGTTTGAACTGTGCACAACATGAAGAGACGGAACACTGGCGGCTTGTCACAATGCCCCCCGATGACATCACAATAGCGCTGCTGCCTAGAAAACAAGCTGCGCAGAAGAAGTTGTTCTTTGGGTGGGAGGGTGGGCTAGTGGAAGGAGGGGGCAATCTCTTTTTTTCCCGGGTGGTAGGGGGATGACAGGAGAAGGGAAGCGGGTGGTGAGAAAGGTACAGAGGGCAGGGTTTGGGGGCTGGGAAGGAAAGGGAAAAGATTAGGGTTTGGGGATGATGAAAGGGCTTTCTACGGGTAAGGATGGCAAAGGGTGGCAGTGACGGAAAGTCAGGCAACCTGTCCTGTCCGTCTTTTTGTATCGTGAATTGGAAAGACTGCAAGGGGGAGGGGAGTTGCTTGCGCCCTAAAGGAGGAGTTATTCAGATTCATTGCAGTGGGCGGCGGCTGCAAAACGCACCATTCTTCTTGTTTTGGCTCTGCAAAGCAGCCTTTTCAAGGGTTGGCTTGGGTGACAAAATGTCTTGTGTAGGCGTGGGTTTGTCTCCCTCTCGCTCTCTCTCCCCAAGATGTGTCCGGCATAGGCCAGGGTGCCACTCGAGGCCCAAACCAATTCTGGTTATCGCTTCTCGGCCTTTTGGCTAAGATCAAGTGTAGTATCTGTTCTTATCAGTTTAATATCTGATACGTCCCCTATCTGGGGACCATATATTAAATGGATTTTTAGAACAGGGAGATGGAAAAAGAGCTTGCTCTGTCCACTCCACGCATTGACCTGGTATTGCAGTACCTCCAGGAACGGTGCACCCCTTCTTAACCCAGTTTCCAAAAGCAGAACTCAATTCACCTGATTCATATTAGCCCGATTTAATGAATTGGAAGAAAGCATACGTCTTCATATGCACCTCAATTTGGCCCATTCACTTTTCACACTTCCTCCTTTTGTTTTTTATCTTTCACACTTTTGACTTTCTTTATTCATCCAAATAGCAAACTCATCACCACTCAACCTGACCAACTCGGCTATGTCCCCGTGCTGCAGTTCTCTGTCTTATCTAGATCATTTGCAATTGAATGGAATAGATCCCTTTTGGACAAAGTGGATTCACCTGCTGCTGCAGTGACCACAGGTGTGATAACATCTAGAATTGGCATCTGGTGCGATCTCTCCGCTTCCACTCCAAAGAAAGTTACCTGTTTATTCCTATCATGCATTGGTTTTTGGGGTTTTCTTTGAGTAATGATGATCTCTTTAGTAGTCTGTTGGCGCCCTCTCCTGGAGGAATAGTTTGCTTGCTCTTGGACATTCTAAAAGAGAGGTCATGATAGACATTGAGCTTCTGAGCTCAATTGGGGACAGTCATGGGTGATGAATGTTTGCAACCTACTGCGAAGCCTCATACCGCAATATAAGGAACGTCAAATACTAAGAAAGGGCGGCCTATGAAAGAATTACTACTTTCAATAAGTACACTTAAACGGCTAATTGGGAATAGAAAAACTGTAAAAAGCCCTCTGAGAAAGCCCCCCTCTAACCTTTGATAGTAAGCTTTTCTGTAGTCTGCCTGTTGATGTATTTTCCGTTTGAACTGTGCACAACATGAAGAGACGGAACACTGGCGGCTTGTCACAATGCCCCCCGATGACATCACAATAGCGCTGCTGCCTAGAAAACAAGCTGCGCAGAAGAAGTTGTTCTTTGGGTGGGAGGGTGGGCTAGTGGAAGGAGGGGGCAATCTCTTTTTTTCCCGGGTGGTAGGGGGATGACAGGAGAAGGGAAGCGGGTGGTGAGAAAGGTACAGAGGGCAGGGTTTGGGGGCTGGGAAGGAAAGGGAAAAGATTAGGGTTTGGGGATGATGAAAGGGCTTTCTACGGGTAAGGATGGCAAAGGGTGGCAGTGACGGAAAGTCAGGCAACCTGTCCTGTCCGTCTTTTTGTATCGTGAATTGGAAAGACTGCAAGGGGGAGGGGAGTTGCTTGCGCCCTAAAGGAGGAGTTATTCAGATTCATTGCAGTGGGCGGCGGCTGCAAAACGCACCATTCTTCTTGTTTTGGCTCTGCAAAGCAGCCTTTTCAAGGGTTGGCTTGGGTGACAAAATGTCTTGTGTAGGCGTGGGTTTGTCTCCCTCTCGCTCTCTCTCCCCAAGATGTGTCCGGCATAGGCCAGGGTGCCACTCGAGGCCCAAACCAATTCTGGTTATCGCTTCTCGGCCTTTTGGCTAAGATCAAGTGTAGTATCTGTTCTTATCAGTTTAATATCTGATACGTCCCCTATCTGGGGACCATATATTAAATGGATTTTTAGAACAGGGAGATGGAAAAAGAGCTTGCTCTGTCCACTCCACGCATTGACCTGGTATTGCAGTACCTCCAGGAACGGTGCACCCCTTCTTAACCCAGTTTCCAAAAGCAGAACTCAATTCACCTGATTCATATTAGCCCGATTTAATGAATTGGAAGAAAGCATACGTCTTCATATGCACCTCAATTTGGCCCATTCACTTTTCACACTTCCTCCTTTTGTTTTTTATCTTTCACACTTTTGACTTTCTTTATTCATCCAAATAGCAAACTCATCACCACTCAACCTGACCAACTCGGCTATGTCCCCGTGCTGCAGTTCTCTGTCTTATCTAGATCATTTGCAATTGAATGGAATAGATCCCTTTTGGACAAAGTGGATTCACCTGCTGCTGCAGTGACCACAGGTGTGATAACATCTAGAATTGGCATCTGGTGCGATCTCTCCGCTTCCACTCCAAAGAAAGTTACCTGTTTATTCCTATCATGCATTGGTTTTTGGGGTTTTCTTTGAGTAATGATGATCTCTTTAGTAGTCTGTTGGCGCCCTCTCCTGGAGGAATAGTTTGCTTGCTCTTGGACATTCTAAAAGAGAGGTCATGATAGACATTGAGCTTCTGAGCTCAATTGGGGACAGTCATGGGTGATGAATGTTTGCAACCTACTGCGAAGCCTCATACCGCAATATAAGGAACGTCAAATACTAAGAAAGGGCGGCCTATGAAAGAATTACTACTTTCAATAAGTACACTTAAACGGCTAATTGGGAATAGAAAAACTGTAAAAAGCCCTCTGAGAAAGCCCCCCTCTAACCTTTGATAGTAAGCTTTTCTGTAGTCTGCCTGTTGATGTATTTTCCGTTTGAACTGTGCACAACATGAAGAGACGGAACACTGGCGGCTTGTCACAATGCCCCCCGATGACATCACAATAGCGCTGCTGCCTAGAAAACAAGCTGCGCAGAAGAAGTTGTTCTTTGGGTGGGAGGGTGGGCTAGTGGAAGGAGGGGGCAATCTCTTTTTTTCCCGGGTGGTAGGGGGATGACAGGAGAAGGGAAGCGGGTGGTGAGAAAGGTACAGAGGGCAGGGTTTGGGGGCTGGGAAGGAAAGGGAAAAGATTAGGGTTTGGGGATGATGAAAGGGCTTTCTACGGGTAAGGATGGCAAAGGGTGGCAGTGACGGAAAGTCAGGCAACCTGTCCTGTCCGTCTTTTTGTATCGTGAATTGGAAAGACTGCAAGGGGGAGGGGAGTTGCTTGCGCCCTAAAGGAGGAGTTATTCAGATTCATTGCAGTGGGCGGCGGCTGCAAAACGCACCATTCTTCTTGTTTTGGCTCTGCAAAGCAGCCTTTTCAAGGGTTGGCTTGGGTGACAAAATGTCTTGTGTAGGCGTGGGTTTGTCTCCCTCTCGCTCTCTCTCCCCAAGATGTGTCCGGCATAGGCCAGGGTGCCACTCGAGGCCCAAACCAATTCTGGTTATCGCTTCTCGGCCTTTTGGCTAAGATCAAGTGTAGTATCTGTTCTTATCAGTTTAATATCTGATACGTCCCCTATCTGGGGACCATATATTAAATGGATTTTTAGAACAGGGAGATGGAAAAAGAGCTTGCTCTGTCCACTCCACGCATTGACCTGGTATTGCAGTACCTCCAGGAACGGTGCACCCCTTCTTAACCCAGTTTCCAAAAGCAGAACTCAATTCACCTGATTCATATTAGCCCGATTTAATGAATTGGAAGAAAGCATACGTCTTCATATGCACCTCAATTTGGCCCATTCACTTTTCACACTTCCTCCTTTTGTTTTTTATCTTTCACACTTTTGACTTTCTTTATTCATCCAAATAGCAAACTCATCACCACTCAACCTGACCAACTCGGCTATGTCCCCGTGCTGCAGTTCTCTGTCTTATCTAGATCATTTGCAATTGAATGGAATAGATCCCTTTTGGACAAAGTGGATTCACCTGCTGCTGCAGTGACCACAGGTGTGATAACATCTAGAATTGGCATCTGGTGCGATCTCTCCGCTTCCACTCCAAAGAAAGTTACCTGTTTATTCCTATCATGCATTGGTTTTTGGGGTTTTCTTTGAGTAATGATGATCTCTTTAGTAGTCTGTTGGCGCCCTCTCCTGGAGGAATAGTTTGCTTGCTCTTGGACATTCTAAAAGAGAGGTCATGATAGACATTGAGCTTCTGAGCTCAATTGGGGACAGTCATGGGTGATGAATGTTTGCAACCTACTGCGAAGCCTCATACCGCAATATAAGGAACGTCAAATACTAAGAAAGGGCGGCCTATGAAAGAATTACTACTTTCAATAAGTACACTTAAACGGCTAATTGGGAATAGAAAAACTGTAAAAAGCCCTCTGAGAAAGCCCCCCTCTAACCTTTGATAGTAAGCTTTTCTGTAGTCTGCCTGTTGATGTATTTTCCGTTTGAACTGTGCACAACATGAAGAGACGGAACACTGGCGGCTTGTCACAATGCCCCCCGATGACATCACAATAGCGCTGCTGCCTAGAAAACAAGCTGCGCAGAAGAAGTTGTTCTTTGGGTGGGAGGGTGGGCTAGTGGAAGGAGGGGGCAATCTCTTTTTTTCCCGGGTGGTAGGGGGATGACAGGAGAAGGGAAGCGGGTGGTGAGAAAGGTACAGAGGGCAGGGTTTGGGGGCTGGGAAGGAAAGGGAAAAGATTAGGGTTTGGGGATGATGAAAGGGCTTTCTACGGGTAAGGATGGCAAAGGGTGGCAGTGACGGAAAGTCAGGCAACCTGTCCTGTCCGTCTTTTTGTATCGTGAATTGGAAAGACTGCAAGGGGGAGGGGAGTTGCTTGCGCCCTAAAGGAGGAGTTATTCAGATTCATTGCAGTGGGCGGCGGCTGCAAAACGCACCATTCTTCTTGTTTTGGCTCTGCAAAGCAGCCTTTTCAAGGGTTGGCTTGGGTGACAAAATGTCTTGTGTAGGCGTGGGTTTGTCTCCCTCTCGCTCTCTCTCCCCAAGATGTGTCCGGCATAGGCCAGGGTGCCACTCGAGGCCCAAACCAATTCTGGTTATCGCTTCTCGGCCTTTTGGCTAAGATCAAGTGTAGTATCTGTTCTTATCAGTTTAATATCTGATACGTCCCCTATCTGGGGACCATATATTAAATGGATTTTTAGAACAGGGAGATGGAAAAAGAGCTTGCTCTGTCCACTCCACGCATTGACCTGGTATTGCAGTACCTCCAGGAACGGTGCACCCCTTCTTAACCCAGTTTCCAAAAGCAGAACTCAATTCACCTGATTCATATTAGCCCGATTTAATGAATTGGAAGAAAGCATACGTCTTCATATGCACCTCAATTTGGCCCATTCACTTTTCACACTTCCTCCTTTTGTTTTTTATCTTTCACACTTTTGACTTTCTTTATTCATCCAAATAGCAAACTCATCACCACTCAACCTGACCAACTCGGCTATGTCCCCGTGCTGCAGTTCTCTGTCTTATCTAGATCATTTGCAATTGAATGGAATAGATCCCTTTTGGACAAAGTGGATTCACCTGCTGCTGCAGTGACCACAGGTGTGATAACATCTAGAATTGGCATCTGGTGCGATCTCTCCGCTTCCACTCCAAAGAAAGTTACCTGTTTATTCCTATCATGCATTGGTTTTTGGGGTTTTCTTTGAGTAATGATGATCTCTTTAGTAGTCTGTTGGCGCCCTCTCCTGGAGGAATAGTTTGCTTGCTCTTGGACATTCTAAAAGAGAGGTCATGATAGACATTGAGCTTCTGAGCTCAATTGGGGACAGTCATGGGTGATGAATGTTTGCAACCTACTGCGAAGCCTCATACCGCAATATAAGGAACGTCAAATACTAAGAAAGGGCGGCCTATGAAAGAATTACTACTTTCAATAAGTACACTTAAACGGCTAATTGGGAATAGAAAAACTGTAAAAAGCCCTCTGAGAAAGCCCCCCTCTAACCTTTGATAGTAAGCTTTTCTGTAGTCTGCCTGTTGATGTATTTTCCGTTTGAACTGTGCACAACATGAAGAGACGGAACACTGGCGGCTTGTCACAATGCCCCCCGATGACATCACAATAGCGCTGCTGCCTAGAAAACAAGCTGCGCAGAAGAAGTTGTTCTTTGGGTGGGAGGGTGGGCTAGTGGAAGGAGGGGGCAATCTCTTTTTTTCCCGGGTGGTAGGGGGATGACAGGAGAAGGGAAGCGGGTGGTGAGAAAGGTACAGAGGGCAGGGTTTGGGGGCTGGGAAGGAAAGGGAAAAGATTAGGGTTTGGGGATGATGAAAGGGCTTTCTACGGGTAAGGATGGCAAAGGGTGGCAGTGACGGAAAGTCAGGCAACCTGTCCTGTCCGTCTTTTTGTATCGTGAATTGGAAAGACTGCAAGGGGGAGGGGAGTTGCTTGCGCCCTAAAGGAGGAGTTATTCAGATTCATTGCAGTGGGCGGCGGCTGCAAAACGCACCATTCTTCTTGTTTTGGCTCTGCAAAGCAGCCTTTTCAAGGGTTGGCTTGGGTGACAAAATGTCTTGTGTAGGCGTGGGTTTGTCTCCCTCTCGCTCTCTCTCCCCAAGATGTGTCCGGCATAGGCCAGGGTGCCACTCGAGGCCCAAACCAATTCTGGTTATCGCTTCTCGGCCTTTTGGCTAAGATCAAGTGTAGTATCTGTTCTTATCAGTTTAATATCTGATACGTCCCCTATCTGGGGACCATATATTAAATGGATTTTTAGAACAGGGAGATGGAAAAAGAGCTTGCTCTGTCCACTCCACGCATTGACCTGGTATTGCAGTACCTCCAGGAACGGTGCACCCCTTCTTAACCCAGTTTCCAAAAGCAGAACTCAATTCACCTGATTCATATTAGCCCGATTTAATGAATTGGAAGAAAGCATACGTCTTCATATGCACCTCAATTTGGCCCATTCACTTTTCACACTTCCTCCTTTTGTTTTTTATCTTTCACACTTTTGACTTTCTTTATTCATCCAAATAGCAAACTCATCACCACTCAACCTGACCAACTCGGCTATGTCCCCGTGCTGCAGTTCTCTGTCTTATCTAGATCATTTGCAATTGAATGGAATAGATCCCTTTTGGACAAAGTGGATTCACCTGCTGCTGCAGTGACCACAGGTGTGATAACATCTAGAATTGGCATCTGGTGCGATCTCTCCGCTTCCACTCCAAAGAAAGTTACCTGTTTATTCCTATCATGCATTGGTTTTTGGGGTTTTCTTTGAGTAATGATGATCTCTTTAGTAGTCTGTTGGCGCCCTCTCCTGGAGGAATAGTTTGCTTGCTCTTGGACATTCTAAAAGAGAGGTCATGATAGACATTGAGCTTCTGAGCTCAATTGGGGACAGTCATGGGTGATGAATGTTTGCAACCTACTGCGAAGCCTCATACCGCAATATAAGGAACGTCAAATACTAAGAAAGGGCGGCCTATGAAAGAATTACTACTTTCAATAAGTACACTTAAACGGCTAATTGGGAATAGAAAAACTGTAAAAAGCCCTCTGAGAAAGCCCCCCTCTAACCTTTGATAGTAAGCTTTTCTGTAGTCTGCCTGTTGATGTATTTTCCGTTTGAACTGTGCACAACATGAAGAGACGGAACACTGGCGGCTTGTCACAATGCCCCCCGATGACATCACAATAGCGCTGCTGCCTAGAAAACAAGCTGCGCAGAAGAAGTTGTTCTTTGGGTGGGAGGGTGGGCTAGTGGAAGGAGGGGGCAATCTCTTTTTTTCCCGGGTGGTAGGGGGATGACAGGAGAAGGGAAGCGGGTGGTGAGAAAGGTACAGAGGGCAGGGTTTGGGGGCTGGGAAGGAAAGGGAAAAGATTAGGGTTTGGGGATGATGAAAGGGCTTTCTACGGGTAAGGATGGCAAAGGGTGGCAGTGACGGAAAGTCAGGCAACCTGTCCTGTCCGTCTTTTTGTATCGTGAATTGGAAAGACTGCAAGGGGGAGGGGAGTTGCTTGCGCCCTAAAGGAGGAGTTATTCAGATTCATTGCAGTGGGCGGCGGCTGCAAAACGCACCATTCTTCTTGTTTTGGCTCTGCAAAGCAGCCTTTTCAAGGGTTGGCTTGGGTGACAAAATGTCTTGTGTAGGCGTGGGTTTGTCTCCCTCTCGCTCTCTCTCCCCAAGATGTGTCCGGCATAGGCCAGGGTGCCACTCGAGGCCCAAACCAATTCTGGTTATCGCTTCTCGGCCTTTTGGCTAAGATCAAGTGTAGTATCTGTTCTTATCAGTTTAATATCTGATACGTCCCCTATCTGGGGACCATATATTAAATGGATTTTTAGAACAGGGAGATGGAAAAAGAGCTTGCTCTGTCCACTCCACGCATTGACCTGGTATTGCAGTACCTCCAGGAACGGTGCACCCCTTCTTAACCCAGTTTCCAAAAGCAGAACTCAATTCACCTGATTCATATTAGCCCGATTTAATGAATTGGAAGAAAGCATACGTCTTCATATGCACCTCAATTTGGCCCATTCACTTTTCACACTTCCTCCTTTTGTTTTTTATCTTTCACACTTTTGACTTTCTTTATTCATCCAAATAGCAAACTCATCACCACTCAACCTGACCAACTCGGCTATGTCCCCGTGCTGCAGTTCTCTGTCTTATCTAGATCATTTGCAATTGAATGGAATAGATCCCTTTTGGACAAAGTGGATTCACCTGCTGCTGCAGTGACCACAGGTGTGATAACATCTAGAATTGGCATCTGGTGCGATCTCTCCGCTTCCACTCCAAAGAAAGTTACCTGTTTATTCCTATCATGCATTGGTTTTTGGGGTTTTCTTTGAGTAATGATGATCTCTTTAGTAGTCTGTTGGCGCCCTCTCCTGGAGGAATAGTTTGCTTGCTCTTGGACATTCTAAAAGAGAGGTCATGATAGACATTGAGCTTCTGAGCTCAATTGGGGACAGTCATGGGTGATGAATGTTTGCAACCTACTGCGAAGCCTCATACCGCAATATAAGGAACGTCAAATACTAAGAAAGGGCGGCCTATGAAAGAATTACTACTTTCAATAAGTACACTTAAACGGCTAATTGGGAATAGAAAAACTGTAAAAAGCCCTCTGAGAAAGCCCCCCTCTAACCTTTGATAGTAAGCTTTTCTGTAGTCTGCCTGTTGATGTATTTTCCGTTTGAACTGTGCACAACATGAAGAGACGGAACACTGGCGGCTTGTCACAATGCCCCCCGATGACATCACAATAGCGCTGCTGCCTAGAAAACAAGCTGCGCAGAAGAAGTTGTTCTTTGGGTGGGAGGGTGGGCTAGTGGAAGGAGGGGGCAATCTCTTTTTTTCCCGGGTGGTAGGGGGATGACAGGAGAAGGGAAGCGGGTGGTGAGAAAGGTACAGAGGGCAGGGTTTGGGGGCTGGGAAGGAAAGGGAAAAGATTAGGGTTTGGGGATGATGAAAGGGCTTTCTACGGGTAAGGATGGCAAAGGGTGGCAGTGACGGAAAGTCAGGCAACCTGTCCTGTCCGTCTTTTTGTATCGTGAATTGGAAAGACTGCAAGGGGGAGGGGAGTTGCTTGCGCCCTAAAGGAGGAGTTATTCAGATTCATTGCAGTGGGCGGCGGCTGCAAAACGCACCATTCTTCTTGTTTTGGCTCTGCAAAGCAGCCTTTTCAAGGGTTGGCTTGGGTGACAAAATGTCTTGTGTAGGCGTGGGTTTGTCTCCCTCTCGCTCTCTCTCCCTAAGATGTGTCCGGCATAGGCCAGGGTGCCACTCGAGGCCCAAACCAATTCTGGTTATCGCTTCTCGGCCTTTTGGCTAAGATCAAGTGTAGTATCTGTTCTTATCAGTTTAATATCTGATACGTCCCCTATCTGGGGACCATATATTAAATGGATTTTTAGAACAGGGAGATGGAAAAAGAGCTTGCTCTGTCCACTCCACGCATTGACCTGGTATTGCAGTACCTCCAGGAACGGTGCACCCCTTCTTAACCCAGTTTCCAAAAGCAGAACTCAATTCACCTGATTCATATTAGCCCGATTTAATGAATTGGAAGAAAGCATACGTCTTCATATGCACCTCAATTTGGCCCATTCACTTTTCACACTTCCTCCTTTTGTTTTTTATCTTTCACACTTTTGACTTTCTTTATTCATCCAAATAGCAAACTCATCACCACTCAACCTGACCAACTCGGCTATGTCCCCGTGCTGCAGTTCTCTGTCTTATCTAGATCATTTGCAATTGAATGGAATAGATCCCTTTTGGACAAAGTGGATTCACCTGCTGCTGCAGTGACCACAGGTGTGATAACATCTAGAATTGGCATCTGGTGCGATCTCTCCGCTTCCACTCCAAAGAAAGTTACCTGTTTATTCCTATCATGCATTGGTTTTTGGGGTTTTCTTTGAGTAATGATGATCTCTTTAGTAGTCTGTTGGCGCCCTCTCCTGGAGGAATAGTTTGCTTGCTCTTGGACATTCTAAAAGAGAGGTCATGATAGACATTGAGCTTCTGAGCTCAATTGGGGACAGTCATGGGTGATGAATGTTTGCAACCTACTGCGAAGCCTCATACCGCAATATAAGGAACGTCAAATACTAAGAAAGGGCGGCCTATGAAAGAATTACTACTTTCAATAAGTACACTTAAACGGCTAATTGGGAATAGAAAAACTGTAAAAAGCCCTCTGAGAAAGCCCCCCTCTAACCTTTGATAGTAAGCTTTTCTGTAGTCTGCCTGTTGATGTATTTTCCGTTTGAACTGTGCACAACATGAAGAGACGGAACACTGGCGGCTTGTCACAATGCCCCCCGATGACATCACAATAGCGCTGCTGCCTAGAAAACAAGCTGCGCAGAAGAAGTTGTTCTTTGGGTGGGAGGGTGGGCTAGTGGAAGGAGGGGGCAATCTCTTTTTTTCCCGGGTGGTAGGGGGATGACAGGAGAAGGGAAGCGGGTGGTGAGAAAGGTACAGAGGGCAGGGTTTGGGGGCTGGGAAGGAAAGGGAAAAGATTAGGGTTTGGGGATGATGAAAGGGCTTTCTACGGGTAAGGATGGCAAAGGGTGGCAGTGACGGAAAGTCAGGCAACCTGTCCTGTCCGTCTTTTTGTATCGTGAATTGGAAAGACTGCAAGGGGGAGGGGAGTTGCTTGCGCCCTAAAGGAGGAGTTATTCAGATTCATTGCAGTGGGCGGCGGCTGCAAAACGCACCATTCTTCTTGTTTTGGCTCTGCAAAGCAGCCTTTTCAAGGGTTGGCTTGGGTGACAAAATGTCTTGTGTAGGCGTGGGTTTGTCTCCCTCTCGCTCTCTCTCCCTAAGATGTGTCCGGCATAGGCCAGGGTGCCACTCGAGGCCCAAACCAATTCTGGTTATCGCTTCTCGGCCTTTTGGCTAAGATCAAGTGTAGTATCTGTTCTTATCAGTTTAATATCTGATACGTCCCCTATCTGGGGACCATATATTAAATGGATTTTTAGAACAGGGAGATGGAAAAAGAGCTTGCTCTGTCCACTCCACGCATTGACCTGGTATTGCAGTACCTCCAGGAACGGTGCACCCCTTCTTAACCCAGTTTCCAAAAGCAGAACTCAATTCACCTGATTCATATTAGCCCGATTTAATGAATTGGAAGAAAGCATACGTCTTCATATGCACCTCAATTTGGCCCATTCACTTTTCACACTTCCTCCTTTTGTTTTTTATCTTTCACACTTTTGACTTTCTTTATTCATCCAAATAGCAAACTCATCACCACTCAACCTGACCAACTCGGCTATGTCCCCGTGCTGCAGTTCTCTGTCTTATCTAGATCATTTGCAATTGAATGGAATAGATCCCTTTTGGACAAAGTGGATTCACCTGCTGCTGCAGTGACCACAGGTGTGATAACATCTAGAATTGGCATCTGGTGCGATCTCTCCGCTTCCACTCCAAAGAAAGTTACCTGTTTATTCCTATCATGCATTGGTTTTTGGGGTTTTCTTTGAGTAATGATGATCTCTTTAGTAGTCTGTTGGCGCCCTCTCCTGGAGGAATAGTTTGCTTGCTCTTGGACATTCTAAAAGAGAGGTCATGATAGACATTGAGCTTCTGAGCTCAATTGGGGACAGTCATGGGTGATGAATGTTTGCAACCTACTGCGAAGCCTCATACCGCAATATAAGGAACGTCAAATACTAAGAAAGGGCGGCCTATGAAAGAATTACTACTTTCAATAAGTACACTTAAACGGCTAATTGGGAATAGAAAAACTGTAAAAAGCCCTCTGAGAAAGCCCCCCTCTAACCTTTGATAGTAAGCTTTTCTGTAGTCTGCCTGTTGATGTATTTTCCGTTTGAACTGTGCACAACATGAAGAGACGGAACACTGGCGGCTTGTCACAATGCCCCCCGATGACATCACAATAGCGCTGCTGCCTAGAAAACAAGCTGCGCAGAAGAAGTTGTTCTTTGGGTGGGAGGGTGGGCTAGTGGAAGGAGGGGGCAATCTCTTTTTTTCCCGGGTGGTAGGGGGATGACAGGAGAAGGGAAGCGGGTGGTGAGAAAGGTACAGAGGGCAGGGTTTGGGGGCTGGGAAGGAAAGGGAAAAGATTAGGGTTTGGGGATGATGAAAGGGCTTTCTACGGGTAAGGATGGCAAAGGGTGGCAGTAACGGAAAGTCAGGCAACCTGTCCTGTCCGTCTTTTTGTATCGTGAATTGGAAAGACTGCAAGGGGGAGGGGAGTTGCTTGCGCCCTAAAGGAGGAGTTATTCAGATTCATTGCAGTGGGCGGCGGCTGCAAAACGCACCATTCTTCTTGTTTTGGCTCTGCAAAGCAGCCTTTTCAAGGGTTGGCTTGGGTGACAAAATGTCTTGTGTAGGCGTGGGTTTGTCTCCCTCTCGCTCTCTCTCCCTAAGATGTGTCCGGCATAGGCCAGGGTGCCACTCGAGGCCCAAACCAATTCTGGTTATCGCTTCTCGGCCTTTTGGCTAAGATCAAGTGTAGTATCTGTTCTTATCAGTTTAATATCTGATACGTCCCCTATCTGGGGACCATATATTAAATGGATTTTTAGAACAGGGAGATGGAAAAAGAGCTTGCTCTGTCCACTCCACGCATTGACCTGGTATTGCAGTACCTCCAGGAACGGTGCACCCCTTCTTAACCCAGTTTCCAAAAGCAGAACTCAATTCACCTGATTCATATTAGCCCGATTTAATGAATTGGAAGAAAGCATACGTCTTCATATGCACCTCAATTTGGCCCATTCACTTTTCACACTTCCTCCTTTTGTTTTTTATCTTTCACACTTTTGACTTTCTTTATTCATCCAAATAGCAAACTCATCACCACTCAACCTGACCAACTCGGCTATGTCCCCGTGCTGCAGTTCTCTGTCTTATCTAGATCATTTGCAATTGAATGGAATAGATCCCTTTTGGACAAAGTGGATTCACCTGCTGCTGCAGTGACCACAGGTGTGATAACATCTAGAATTGGCATCTGGTGCGATCTCTCCGCTTCCACTCCAAAGAAAGTTACCTGTTTATTCCTATCATGCATTGGTTTTTGGGGTTTTCTTTGAGTAATGATGATCTCTTTAGTAGTCTGTTGGCGCCCTCTCCTGGAGGAATAGTTTGCTTGCTCTTGGACATTCTAAAAGAGAGGTCATGATAGACATTGAGCTTCTGAGCTCAATTGGGGACAGTCATGGGTGATGAATGTTTGCAACCTACTGCGAAGCCTCATACCGCAATATAAGGAACGTCAAATACTAAGAAAGGGCGGCCTATGAAAGAATTACTACTTTCAATAAGTACACTTAAACGGCTAATTGGGAATAGAAAAACTGTAAAAAGCCCTCTGAGAAAGCCCCCCTCTAACCTTTGATAGTAAGCTTTTCTGTAGTCTGCCTGTTGATGTATTTTCCGTTTGAACTGTGCACAACATGAAGAGACGGAACACTGGCGGCTTGTCACAATGCCCCCCGATGACATCACAATAGCGCTGCTGCCTAGAAAACAAGCTGCGCAGAAGAAGTTGTTCTTTGGGTGGGAGGGTGGGCTAGTGGAAGGAGGGGGCAATCTCTTTTTTTCCCGGGTGGTAGGGGGATGACAGGAGAAGGGAAGCGGGTGGTGAGAAAGGTACAGAGGGCAGGGTTTGGGGGCTGGGAAGGAAAGGGAAAAGATTAGGGTTTGGGGATGATGAAAGGGCTTTCTACGGGTAAGGATGGCAAAGGGTGGCAGTGACGGAAAGTCAGGCAACCTGTCCTGTCCGTCTTTTTGTATCGTGAATTGGAAAGACTGCAAGGGGGAGGGGAGTTGCTTGCGCCCTAAAGGAGGAGTTATTCAGATTCATTGCAGTGGGCGGCGGCTGCAAAACGCACCATTCTTCTTGTTTTGGCTCTGCAAAGCAGCCTTTTCAAGGGTTGGCTTGGGTGACAAAATGTCTTGTGTAGGCGTGGGTTTGTCTCCCTCTCGCTCTCTCTCCCTAAGATGTGTCCGGCATAGGCCAGGGTGCCACTCGAGGCCCAAACCAATTCTGGTTATCGCTTCTCGGCCTTTTGGCTAAGATCAAGTGTAGTATCTGTTCTTATCAGTTTAATATCTGATACGTCCCCTATCTGGGGACCATATATTAAATGGATTTTTAGAACAGGGAGATGGAAAAAGAGCTTGCTCTGTCCACTCCACGCATTGACCTGGTATTGCAGTACCTCCAGGAACGGTGCACCCCTTCTTAACCCAGTTTCCAAAAGCAGAACTCAATTCACCTGATTCATATTAGCCCGATTTAATGAATTGGAAGAAAGCATACGTCTTCATATGCACCTCAATTTGGCCCATTCACTTTTCACACTTCCTCCTTTTGTTTTTTATCTTTCACACTTTTGACTTTCTTTATTCATCCAAATAGCAAACTCATCACCACTCAACCTGACCAACTCGGCTATGTCCCCGTGCTGCAGTTCTCTGTCTTATCTAGATCATTTGCAATTGAATGGAATAGATCCCTTTTGGACAAAGTGGATTCACCTGCTGCTGCAGTGACCACAGGTGTGATAACATCTAGAATTGGCATCTGGTGCGATCTCTCCGCTTCCACTCCAAAGAAAGTTACCTGTTTATTCCTATCATGCATTGGTTTTTGGGGTTTTCTTTGAGTAATGATGATCTCTTTAGTAGTCTGTTGGCGCCCTCTCCTGGAGGAATAGTTTGCTTGCTCTTGGACATTCTAAAAGAGAGGTCATGATAGACATTGAGCTTCTGAGCTCAATTGGGGACAGTCATGGGTGATGAATGTTTGCAACCTACTGCGAAGCCTCATACCGCAATATAAGGAACGTCAAATACTAAGAAAGGGCGGCCTATGAAAGAATTACTACTTTCAATAAGTACACTTAAACGGCTAATTGGGAATAGAAAAACTGTAAAAAGCCCTCTGAGAAAGCCCCCCTCTAACCTTTGATAGTAAGCTTTTCTGTAGTCTGCCTGTTGATGTATTTTCCGTTTGAACTGTGCACAACATGAAGAGACGGAACACTGGCGGCTTGTCACAATGCCCCCCGATGACATCACAATAGCGCTGCTGCCTAGAAAACAAGCTGCGCAGAAGAAGTTGTTCTTTGGGTGGGAGGGTGGGCTAGTGGAAGGAGGGGGCAATCTCTTTTTTTCCCGGGTGGTAGGGGGATGACAGGAGAAGGGAAGCGGGTGGTGAGAAAGGTACAGAGGGCAGGGTTTGGGGGCTGGGAAGGAAAGGGAAAAGATTAGGGTTTGGGGATGATGAAAGGGCTTTCTACGGGTAAGGATGGCAAAGGGTGGCAGTGACGGAAAGTCAGGCAACCTGTCCTGTCCGTCTTTTTGTATCGTGAATTGGAAAGACTGCAAGGGGGAGGGGAGTTGCTTGCGCCCTAAAGGAGGAGTTATTCAGATTCATTGCAGTGGGCGGCGGCTGCAAAACGCACCATTCTTCTTGTTTTGGCTCTGCAAAGCAGCCTTTTCAAGGGTTGGCTTGGGTGACAAAATGTCTTGTGTAGGCGTGGGTTTGTCTCCCTCTCGCTCTCTCTCCCTAAGATGTGTCCGGCATAGGCCAGGGTGCCACTCGAGGCCCAAACCAATTCTGGTTATCGCTTCTCGGCCTTTTGGCTAAGATCAAGTGTAGTATCTGTTCTTATCAGTTTAATATCTGATACGTCCCCTATCTGGGGACCATATATTAAATGGATTTTTAGAACAGGGAGATGGAAAAAGAGCTTGCTCTGTCCACTCCACGCATTGACCTGGTATTGCAGTACCTCCAGGAACGGTGCACCCCTTCTTAACCCAGTTTCCAAAAGCAGAACTCAATTCACCTGATTCATATTAGCCCGATTTAATGAATTGGAAGAAAGCATACGTCTTCATATGCACCTCAATTTGGCCCATTCACTTTTCACACTTCCTCCTTTTGTTTTTTATCTTTCACACTTTTGACTTTCTTTATTCATCCAAATAGCAAACTCATCACCACTCAACCTGACCAACTCGGCTATGTCCCCGTGCTGCAGTTCTCTGTCTTATCTAGATCATTTGCAATTGAATGGAATAGATCCCTTTTGGACAAAGTGGATTCACCTGCTGCTGCAGTGACCACAGGTGTGATAACATCTAGAATTGGCATCTGGTGCGATCTCTCCGCTTCCACTCCAAAGAAAGTTACCTGTTTATTCCTATCATGCATTGGTTTTTGGGGTTTTCTTTGAGTAATGATGATCTCTTTAGTAGTCTGTTGGCGCCCTCTCCTGGAGGAATAGTTTGCTTGCTCTTGGACATTCTAAAAGAGAGGTCATGATAGACATTGAGCTTCTGAGCTCAATTGGGGACAGTCATGGGTGATGAATGTTTGCAACCTACTGCGAAGCCTCATACCGCAATATAAGGAACGTCAAATACTAAGAAAGGGCGGCCTATGAAAGAATTACTACTTTCAATAAGTACACTTAAACGGCTAATTGGGAATAGAAAAACTGTAAAAAGCCCTCTGAGAAAGCCCCCCTCTAACCTTTGATAGTAAGCTTTTCTGTAGTCTGCCTGTTGATGTATTTTCCGTTTGAACTGTGCACAACATGAAGAGACGGAACACTGGCGGCTTGTCACAATGCCCCCCGATGACATCACAATAGCGCTGCTGCCTAGAAAACAAGCTGCGCAGAAGAAGTTGTTCTTTGGGTGGGAGGGTGGGCTAGTGGAAGGAGGGGGCAATCTCTTTTTTTCCCGGGTGGTAGGGGGATGACAGGAGAAGGGAAGCGGGTGGTGAGAAAGGTACAGAGGGCAGGGTTTGGGGGCTGGGAAGGAAAGGGAAAAGATTAGGGTTTGGGGATGATGAAAGGGCTTTCTACGGGTAAGGATGGCAAAGGGTGGCAGTGACGGAAAGTCAGGCAACCTGTCCTGTCCGTCTTTTTGTATCGTGAATTGGAAAGACTGCAAGGGGGAGGGGAGTTGCTTGCGCCCTAAAGGAGGAGTTATTCAGATTCATTGCAGTGGGCGGCGGCTGCAAAACGCACCATTCTTCTTGTTTTGGCTCTGCAAAGCAGCCTTTTCAAGGGTTGGCTTGGGTGACAAAATGTCTTGTGTAGGCGTGGGTTTGTCTCCCTCTCGCTCTCTCTCCCTAAGATGTGTCCGGCATAGGCCAGGGTGCCACTCGAGGCCCAAACCAATTCTGGTTATCGCTTCTCGGCCTTTTGGCTAAGATCAAGTGTAGTATCTGTTCTTATCAGTTTAATATCTGATACGTCCCCTATCTGGGGACCATATATTAAATGGATTTTTAGAACAGGGAGATGGAAAAAGAGCTTGCTCTGTCCACTCCACGCATTGACCTGGTATTGCAGTACCTCCAGGAACGGTGCACCCCTTCTTAACCCAGTTTCCAAAAGCAGAACTCAATTCACCTGATTCATATTAGCCCGATTTAATGAATTGGAAGAAAGCATACGTCTTCATATGCACCTCAATTTGGCCCATTCACTTTTCACACTTCCTCCTTTTGTTTTTTATCTTTCACACTTTTGACTTTCTTTATTCATCCAAATAGCAAACTCATCACCACTCAACCTGACCAACTCGGCTATGTCCCCGTGCTGCAGTTCTCTGTCTTATCTAGATCATTTGCAATTGAATGGAATAGATCCCTTTTGGACAAAGTGGATTCACCTGCTGCTGCAGTGACCACAGGTGTGATAACATCTAGAATTGGCATCTGGTGCGATCTCTCCGCTTCCACTCCAAAGAAAGTTACCTGTTTATTCCTATCATGCATTGGTTTTTGGGGTTTTCTTTGAGTAATGATGATCTCTTTAGTAGTCTGTTGGCGCCCTCTCCTGGAGGAATAGTTTGCTTGCTCTTGGACATTCTAAAAGAGAGGTCATGATAGACATTGAGCTTCTGAGCTCAATTGGGGACAGTCATGGGTGATGAATGTTTGCAACCTACTGCGAAGCCTCATACCGCAATATAAGGAACGTCAAATACTAAGAAAGGGCGGCCTATGAAAGAATTACTACTTTCAATAAGTACACTTAAACGGCTAATTGGGAATAGAAAAACTGTAAAAAGCCCTCTGAGAAAGCCCCCCTCTAACCTTTGATAGTAAGCTTTTCTGTAGTCTGCCTGTTGATGTATTTTCCGTTTGAACTGTGCACAACATGAAGAGACGGAACACTGGCGGCTTGTCACAATGCCCCCCGATGACATCACAATAGCGCTGCTGCCTAGAAAACAAGCTGCGCAGAAGAAGTTGTTCTTTGGGTGGGAGGGTGGGCTAGTGGAAGGAGGGGGCAATCTCTTTTTTTCCCGGGTGGTAGGGGGATGACAGGAGAAGGGAAGCGGGTGGTGAGAAAGGTACAGAGGGCAGGGTTTGGGGGCTGGGAAGGAAAGGGAAAAGATTAGGGTTTGGGGATGATGAAAGGGCTTTCTACGGGTAAGGATGGCAAAGGGTGGCAGTGACGGAAAGTCAGGCAACCTGTCCTGTCCGTCTTTTTGTATCGTGAATTGGAAAGACTGCAAGGGGGAGGGGAGTTGCTTGCGCCCTAAAGGAGGAGTTATTCAGATTCATTGCAGTGGGCGGCGGCTGCAAAACGCACCATTCTTCTTGTTTTGGCTCTGCAAAGCAGCCTTTTCAAGGGTTGGCTTGGGTGACAAAATGTCTTGTGTAGGCGTGGGTTTGTCTCCCTCTCGCTCTCTCTCCCTAAGATGTGTCCGGCATAGGCCAGGGTGCCACTCGAGGCCCAAACCAATTCTGGTTATCGCTTCTCGGCCTTTTGGCTAAGATCAAGTGTAGTATCTGTTCTTATCAGTTTAATATCTGATACGTCCCCTATCTGGGGACCATATATTAAATGGATTTTTAGAACAGGGAGATGGAAAAAGAGCTTGCTCTGTCCACTCCACGCATTGACCTGGTATTGCAGTACCTCCAGGAACGGTGCACCCCTTCTTAACCCAGTTTCCAAAAGCAGAACTCAATTCACCTGATTCATATTAGCCCGATTTAATGAATTGGAAGAAAGCATACGTCTTCATATGCACCTCAATTTGGCCCATTCACTTTTCACACTTCCTCCTTTTGTTTTTTATCTTTCACACTTTTGACTTTCTTTATTCATCCAAATAGCAAACTCATCACCACTCAACCTGACCAACTCGGCTATGTCCCCGTGCTGCAGTTCTCTGTCTTATCTAGATCATTTGCAATTGAATGGAATAGATCCCTTTTGGACAAAGTGGATTCACCTGCTGCTGCAGTGACCACAGGTGTGATAACATCTAGAATTGGCATCTGGTGCGATCTCTCCGCTTCCACTCCAAAGAAAGTTACCTGTTTATTCCTATCATGCATTGGTTTTTGGGGTTTTCTTTGAGTAATGATGATCTCTTTAGTAGTCTGTTGGCGCCCTCTCCTGGAGGAATAGTTTGCTTGCTCTTGGACATTCTAAAAGAGAGGTCATGATAGACATTGAGCTTCTGAGCTCAATTGGGGACAGTCATGGGTGATGAATGTTTGCAACCTACTGCGAAGCCTCATACCGCAATATAAGGAACGTCAAATACTAAGAAAGGGCGGCCTATGAAAGAATTACTACTTTCAATAAGTACACTTAAACGGCTAATTGGGAATAGAAAAACTGTAAAAAGCCCTCTGAGAAAGCCCCCCTCTAACCTTTGATAGTAAGCTTTTCTGTAGTCTGCCTGTTGATGTATTTTCCGTTTGAACTGTGCACAACATGAAGAGACGGAACACTGGCGGCTTGTCACAATGCCCCCCGATGACATCACAATAGCGCTGCTGCCTAGAAAACAAGCTGCGCAGAAGAAGTTGTTCTTTGGGTGGGAGGGTGGGCTAGTGGAAGGAGGGGGCAATCTCTTTTTTTCCCGGGTGGTAGGGGGATGACAGGAGAAGGGAAGCGGGTGGTGAGAAAGGTACAGAGGGCAGGGTTTGGGGGCTGGGAAGGAAAGGGAAAAGATTAGGGTTTGGGGATGATGAAAGGGCTTTCTACGGGTAAGGATGGCAAAGGGTGGCAGTGACGGAAAGTCAGGCAACCTGTCCTGTCCGTCTTTTTGTATCGTGAATTGGAAAGACTGCAAGGGGGAGGGGAGTTGCTTGCGCCCTAAAGGAGGAGTTATTCAGATTCATTGCAGTGGGCGGCGGCTGCAAAACGCACCATTCTTCTTGTTTTGGCTCTGCAAAGCAGCCTTTTCAAGGGTTGGCTTGGGTGACAAAATGTCTTGTGTAGGCGTGGGTTTGTCTCCCTCTCGCTCTCTCTCCCTAAGATGTGTCCGGCATAGGCCAGGGTGCCACTCGAGGCCCAAACCAATTCTGGTTATCGCTTCTCGGCCTTTTGGCTAAGATCAAGTGTAGTATCTGTTCTTATCAGTTTAATATCTGATACGTCCCCTATCTGGGGACCATATATTAAATGGATTTTTAGAACAGGGAGATGGAAAAAGAGCTTGCTCTGTCCACTCCACGCATTGACCTGGTATTGCAGTACCTCCAGGAACGGTGCACCCCTTCTTAACCCAGTTTCCAAAAGCAGAACTCAATTCACCTGATTCATATTAGCCCGATTTAATGAATTGGAAGAAAGCATACGTCTTCATATGCACCTCAATTTGGCCCATTCACTTTTCACACTTCCTCCTTTTGTTTTTTATCTTTCACACTTTTGACTTTCTTTATTCATCCAAATAGCAAACTCATCACCACTCAACCTGACCAACTCTCGGCTATGTCCCCGTGCTGCAGTTCTCTGTCTTATCTAGATCATTTGCAATTGAATGGAATAGATCCCTTTTGGACAAAGTGGATTCACCTGCTGCTGCAGTGACCACAGGTGTGATAACATCTAGAATTGGCATCTGGTGCGATCTCTCCGCTTCCACTCCAAAGAAAGTTACCTGTTTATTCCTATCATGCATTGGTTTTTGGGGTTTTCTTTGAGTAATGATGATCTCTTTAGTAGTCTGTTGGCGCCCTCTCCTGGAGGAATAGTTTGCTTGCTCTTGGACATTCTAAAAGAGAGGTCATGATAGACATTGAGCTTCTGAGCTCAATTGGGGACAGTCATGGGTGATGAATGTTTGCAACCTACTGCGAAGCCTCATACCGCAATATAAGGAACGTCAAATACTAAGAAAGGGCGGCCTATGAAAGAATTACTACTTTCAATAAGTACACTTAAACGGCTAATTGGGAATAGAAAAACTGTAAAAAGCCCTCTGAGAAAGCCCCCCTCTAACCTTTGATAGTAAGCTTTTCTGTAGTCTGCCTGTTGATGTATTTTCCGTTTGAACTGTGCACAACATGAAGAGACGGAACACTGGCGGCTTGTCACAATGCCCCCCGATGACATCACAATAGCGCTGCTGCCTAGAAAACAAGCTGCGCAGAAGAAGTTGTTCTTTGGGTGGGAGGGTGGGCTAGTGGAAGGAGGGGGCAATCTCTTTTTTTCCCGGGTGGTAGGGGGATGACAGGAGAAGGGAAGCGGGTGGTGAGAAAGGTACAGAGGGCAGGGTTTGGGGGCTGGGAAGGAAAGGGAAAAGATTAGGGTTTGGGGATGATGAAAGGGCTTTCTACGGGTAAGGATGGCAAAGGGTGGCAGTGACGGAAAGTCAGGCAACCTGTCCTGTCCGTCTTTTTGTATCGTGAATTGGAAAGACTGCAAGGGGGAGGGGAGTTGCTTGCGCCCTAAAGGAGGAGTTATTCAGATTCATTGCAGTGGGCGGCGGCTGCAAAACGCACCATTCTTCTTGTTTTGGCTCTGCAAAGCAGCCTTTTCAAGGGTTGGCTTGGGTGACAAAATGTCTTGTGTAGGCGTGGGTTTGTCTCCCTCTCGCTCTCTCTCCCTAAGATGTGTCCGGCATAGGCCAGGGTGCCACTCGAGGCCCAAACCAATTCTGGTTATCGCTTCTCGGCCTTTTGGCTAAGATCAAGTGTAGTATCTGTTCTTATCAGTTTAATATCTGATACGTCCCCTATCTGGGGACCATATATTAAATGGATTTTTAGAACAGGGAGATGGAAAAAGAGCTTGCTCTGTCCACTCCACGCATTGACCTGGTATTGCAGTACCTCCAGGAACGGTGCACCCCTTCTTAACCCAGTTTCCAAAAGCAGAACTCAATTCACCTGATTCATATTAGCCCGATTTAATGAATTGGAAGAAAGCATACGTCTTCATATGCACCTCAATTTGGCCCATTCACTTTTCACACTTCCTCCTTTTGTTTTTTATCTTTCACACTTTTGACTTTCTTTATTCATCCAAATAGCAAACTCATCACCACTCAACCTGACCAACTCGGCTATGTCCCCGTGCTGCAGTTCTCTGTCTTATCTAGATCATTTGCAATTGAATGGAATAGATCCCTTTTGGACAAAGTGGATTCACCTGCTGCTGCAGTGACCACAGGTGTGATAACATCTAGAATTGGCATCTGGTGCGATCTCTCCGCTTCCACTCCAAAGAAAGTTACCTGTTTATTCCTATCATGCATTGGTTTTTGGGGTTTTCTTTGAGTAATGATGATCTCTTTAGTAGTCTGTTGGCGCCCTCTCCTGGAGGAATAGTTTGCTTGCTCTTGGACATTCTAAAAGAGAGGTCATGATAGACATTGAGCTTCTGAGCTCAATTGGGGACAGTCATGGGTGATGAATGTTTGCAACCTACTGCGAAGCCTCATACCGCAATATAAGGAACGTCAAATACTAAGAAAGGGCGGCCTATGAAAGAATTACTACTTTCAATAAGTACACTTAAACGGCTAATTGGGAATAGAAAAACTGTAAAAAGCCCTCTGAGAAAGCCCCCCTCTAACCTTTGATAGTAAGCTTTTCTGTAGTCTGCCTGTTGATGTATTTTCCGTTTGAACTGTGCACAACATGAAGAGACGGAACACTGGCGGCTTGTCACAATGCCCCCCGATGACATCACAATAGCGCTGCTGCCTAGAAAACAAGCTGCGCAGAAGAAGTTGTTCTTTGGGTGGGAGGGTGGGCTAGTGGAAGGAGGGGGCAATCTCTTTTTTTCCCGGGTGGTAGGGGGATGACAGGAGAAGGGAAGCGGGTGGTGAGAAAGGTACAGAGGGCAGGGTTTGGGGGCTGGGAAGGAAAGGGAAAAGATTAGGGTTTGGGGATGATGAAAGGGCTTTCTACGGGTAAGGATGGCAAAGGGTGGCAGTGACGGAAAGTCAGGCAACCTGTCCTGTCCGTCTTTTTGTATCGTGAATTGGAAAGACTGCAAGGGGGAGGGGAGTTGCTTGCGCCCTAAAGGAGGAGTTATTCAGATTCATTGCAGTGGGCGGCGGCTGCAAAACGCACCATTCTTCTTGTTTTGGCTCTGCAAAGCAGCCTTTTCAAGGGTTGGCTTGGGTGACAAAATGTCTTGTGTAGGCGTGGGTTTGTCTCCCTCTCGCTCTCTCTCCCTAAGATGTGTCCGGCATAGGCCAGGGTGCCACTCGAGGCCCAAACCAATTCTGGTTATCGCTTCTCGGCCTTTTGGCTAAGATCAAGTGTAGTATCTGTTCTTATCAGTTTAATATCTGATACGTCCCCTATCTGGGGACCATATATTAAATGGATTTTTAGAACAGGGAGATGGAAAAAGAGCTTGCTCTGTCCACTCCACGCATTGACCTGGTATTGCAGTACCTCCAGGAACGGTGCACCCCTTCTTAACCCAGTTTCCAAAAGCAGAACTCAATTCACCTGATTCATATTAGCCCGATTTAATGAATTGGAAGAAAGCATACGTCTTCATATGCACCTCAATTTGGCCCATTCACTTTTCACACTTCCTCCTTTTGTTTTTTATCTTTCACACTTTTGACTTTCTTTATTCATCCAAATAGCAAACTCATCACCACTCAACCTGACCAACTCGGCTATGTCCCCGTGCTGCAGTTCTCTGTCTTATCTAGATCATTTGCAATTGAATGGAATAGATCCCTTTTGGACAAAGTGGATTCACCTGCTGCTGCAGTGACCACAGGTGTGATAACATCTAGAATTGGCATCTGGTGCGATCTCTCCGCTTCCACTCCAAAGAAAGTTACCTGTTTATTCCTATCATGCATTGGTTTTTGGGGTTTTCTTTGAGTAATGATGATCTCTTTAGTAGTCTGTTGGCGCCCTCTGCCTGGAGGAATAGTTTGCTTGCTCTTGGACATTCTAAAAGAGAGGTCATGATAGACATTGAGCTTCTGAGCTCAATTGGGGACAGTCATGGGTGATGAATGTTTGCAACCTACTGCGAAGCCTCATACCGCAATATAAGGAACGTCAAATACTAAGAAAGGGCGGCCTATGAAAGAATTACTACTTTCAATAAGTACACTTAAACGGCTAATTGGGAATAGAAAAACTGTAAAAAGCCCTCTGAGAAAGCCCCCCTCTAACCTTTGATAGTAAGCTTTTCTGTAGTCTGCCTGTTGATGTATTTTCCGTTTGAACTGTGCACAACATGAAGAGACGGAACACTGGCGGCTTGTCACAATGCCCCCCGATGACATCACAATAGCGCTGCTGCCTAGAAAACAAGCTGCGCAGAAGAAGTTGTTCTTTGGGTGGGAGGGTGGGCTAGTGGAAGGAGGGGGCAATCTCTTTTTTTCCCGGGTGGTAGGGGGATGACAGGAGAAGGGAAGCGGGTGGTGAGAAAGGTACAGAGGGCAGGGTTTGGGGGCTGGGAAGGAAAGGGAAAAGATTAGGGTTTGGGGATGATGAAAGGGCTTTCTACGGGTAAGGATGGCAAAGGGTGGCAGTGACGGAAAGTCAGGCAACCTGTCCTGTCCGTCTTTTTGTATCGTGAATTGGAAAGACTGCAAGGGGGAGGGGAGTTGCTTGCGCCCTAAAGGAGGAGTTATTCAGATTCATTGCAGTGGGCGGCGGCTGCAAAACGCACCATTCTTCTTGTTTTGGCTCTGCAAAGCAGCCTTTTCAAGGGTTGGCTTGGGTGACAAAATGTCTTGTGTAGGCGTGGGTTTGTCTCCCTCTCGCTCTCTCTCCCTAAGATGTGTCCGGCATAGGCCAGGGTGCCACTCGAGGCCCAAACCAATTCTGGTTATCGCTTCTCGGCCTTTTGGCTAAGATCAAGTGTAGTATCTGTTCTTATCAGTTTAATATCTGATACGTCCCCTATCTGGGGACCATATATTAAATGGATTTTTAGAACAGGGAGATGGAAAAAGAGCTTGCTCTGTCCACTCCACGCATTGACCTGGTATTGCAGTACCTCCAGGAACGGTGCACCCCTTCTTAACCCAGTTTCCAAAAGCAGAACTCAATTCACCTGATTCATATTAGCCCGATTTAATGAATTGGAAGAAAGCATACGTCTTCATATGCACCTCAATTTGGCCCATTCACTTTTCACACTTCCTCCTTTTGTTTTTTATCTTTCACACTTTTGACTTTCTTTATTCATCCAAATAGCAAACTCATCACCACTCAACCTGACCAACTCGGCTATGTCCCCGTGCTGCAGTTCTCTGTCTTATCTAGATCATTTGCAATTGAATGGAATAGATCCCTTTTGGACAAAGTGGATTCACCTGCTGCTGCAGTGACCACAGGTGTGATAACATCTAGAATTGGCATCTGGTGCGATCTCTCCGCTTCCACTCCAAAGAAAGTTACCTGTTTATTCCTATCATGCATTGGTTTTTGGGGTTTTCTTTGAGTAATGATGATCTCTTTAGTAGTCTGTTGGCGCCCTCTCCTGGAGGAATAGTTTGCTTGCTCTTGGACATTCTAAAAGAGAGGTCATGATAGACATTGAGCTTCTGAGCTCAATTGGGGACAGTCATGGGTGATGAATGTTTGCAACCTACTGCGAAGCCTCATACCGCAATATAAGGAACGTCAAATACTAAGAAAGGGCGGCCTATGAAAGAATTACTACTTTCAATAAGTACACTTAAACGGCTAATTGGGAATAGAAAAACTGTAAAAAGCCCTCTGAGAAAGCCCCCCTCTAACCTTTGATAGTAAGCTTTTCTGTAGTCTGCCTGTTGATGTATTTTCCGTTTGAACTGTGCACAACATGAAGAGACGGAACACTGGCGGCTTGTCACAATGCCCCCCGATGACATCACAATAGCGCTGCTGCCTAGAAAACAAGCTGCGCAGAAGAAGTTGTTCTTTGGGTGGGAGGGTGGGCTAGTGGAAGGAGGGGGCAATCTCTTTTTTTCCCGGGTGGTAGGGGGATGACAGGAGAAGGGAAGCGGGTGGTGAGAAAGGTACAGAGGGCAGGGTTTGGGGGCTGGGAAGGAAAGGGAAAAGATTAGGGTTTGGGGATGATGAAAGGGCTTTCTACGGGTAAGGATGGCAAAGGGTGGCAGTGACGGAAAGTCAGGCAACCTGTCCTGTCCGTCTTTTTGTATCGTGAATTGGAAAGACTGCAAGGGGGAGGGGAGTTGCTTGCGCCCTAAAGGAGGAGTTATTCAGATTCATTGCAGTGGGCGGCGGCTGCAAAACGCACCATTCTTCTTGTTTTGGCTCTGCAAAGCAGCCTTTTCAAGGGTTGGCTTGGGTGACAAAATGTCTTGTGTAGGCGTGGGTTTGTCTCCCTCTCGCTCTCTCTCCCTAAGATGTGTCCGGCATAGGCCAGGGTGCCACTCGAGGCCCAAACCAATTCTGGTTATCGCTTCTCGGCCTTTTGGCTAAGATCAAGTGTAGTATCTGTTCTTATCAGTTTAATATCTGATACGTCCCCTATCTGGGGACCATATATTAAATGGATTTTTAGAACAGGGAGATGGAAAAAGAGCTTGCTCTGTCCACTCCACGCATTGACCTGGTATTGCAGTACCTCCAGGAACGGTGCACCCCTTCTTAACCCAGTTTCCAAAAGCAGAACTCAATTCACCTGATTCATATTAGCCCGATTTAATGAATTGGAAGAAAGCATACGTCTTCATATGCACCTCAATTTGGCCCATTCACTTTTCACACTTCCTCCTTTTGTTTTTTATCTTTCACACTTTTGACTTTCTTTATTCATCCAAATAGCAAACTCATCACCACTCAACCTGACCAACTCGGCTATGTCCCCGTGCTGCAGTTCTCTGTCTTATCTAGATCATTTGCAATTGAATGGAATAGATCCCTTTTGGACAAAGTGGATTCACCTGCTGCTGCAGTGACCACAGGTGTGATAACATCTAGAATTGGCATCTGGTGCGATCTCTCCGCTTCCACTCCAAAGAAAGTTACCTGTTTATTCCTATCATGCATTGGTTTTTGGGGTTTTCTTTGAGTAATGATGATCTCTTTAGTAGTCTGTTGGCGCCCTCTCCTGGAGGAATAGTTTGCTTGCTCTTGGACATTCTAAAAGAGAGGTCATGATAGACATTGAGCTTCTGAGCTCAATTGGGGACAGTCATGGGTGATGAATGTTTGCAACCTACTGCGAAGCCTCATACCGCAATATAAGGAACGTCAAATACTAAGAAAGGGCGGCCTATGAAAGAATTACTACTTTCAATAAGTACACTTAAACGGCTAATTGGGAATAGAAAAACTGTAAAAAGCCCTCTGAGAAAGCCCCCCTCTAACCTTTGATAGTAAGCTTTTCTGTAGTCTGCCTGTTGATGTATTTTCCGTTTGAACTGTGCACAACATGAAGAGACGGAACACTGGCGGCTTGTCACAATGCCCCCCGATGACATCACAATAGCGCTGCTGCCTAGAAAACAAGCTGCGCAGAAGAAGTTGTTCTTTGGGTGGGAGGGTGGGCTAGTGGAAGGAGGGGGCAATCTCTTTTTTTCCCGGGTGGTAGGGGGATGACAGGAGAAGGGAAGCGGGTGGTGAGAAAGGTACAGAGGGCAGGGTTTGGGGGCTGGGAAGGAAAGGGAAAAGATTAGGGTTTGGGGATGATGAAAGGGCTTTCTACGGGTAAGGATGGCAAAGG
Source organism: Anomaloglossus baeobatrachus (assembly GCF_048569485.1). Taxonomy (NCBI): domain Eukaryota; kingdom Metazoa; phylum Chordata; class Amphibia; order Anura; family Aromobatidae; genus Anomaloglossus; species Anomaloglossus baeobatrachus. The sequence continues at coordinate 36,000 of NW_027442789.1, forward strand.
GTGGCAGTGACGGAAAGTCAGGCAACCTGTCCTGTCCGTCTTTTTGTATCGTGAATTGGAAAGACTGCAAGGGGGAGGGGAGTTGCTTGCGCCCTAAAGGAGGAGTTATTCAGATTCATTGCAGTGGGCGGCGGCTGCAAAACGCACCATTCTTCTTGTTTTGGCTCTGCAAAGCAGCCTTTTCAAGGGTTGGCTTGGGTGACAAAATGTCTTGTGTAGGCGTGGGTTTGTCTCCCTCTCGCTCTCTCTCCCTAAGATGTGTCCGGCATAGGCCAGGGTGCCACTCGAGGCCCAAACCAATTCTGGTTATCGCTTCTCGGCCTTTTGGCTAAGATCAAGTGTAGTATCTGTTCTTATCAGTTTAATATCTGATACGTCCCCTATCTGGGGACCATATATTAAATGGATTTTTAGAACAGGGAGATGGAAAAAGAGCTTGCTCTGTCCACTCCACGCATTGACCTGGTATTGCAGTACCTCCAGGAACGGTGCACCCCTTCTTAACCCAGTTTCCAAAAGCAGAACTCAATTCACCTGATTCATATTAGCCCGATTTAATGAATTGGAAGAAAGCATACGTCTTCATATGCACCTCAATTTGGCCCATTCACTTTTCACACTTCCTCCTTTTGTTTTTTATCTTTCACACTTTTGACTTTCTTTATTCATCCAAATAGCAAACTCATCACCACTCAACCTGACCAACTCGGCTATGTCCCCGTGCTGCAGTTCTCTGTCTTATCTAGATCATTTGCAATTGAATGGAATAGATCCCTTTTGGACAAAGTGGATTCACCTGCTGCTGCAGTGACCACAGGTGTGATAACATCTAGAATTGGCATCTGGTGCGATCTCTCCGCTTCCACTCCAAAGAAAGTTACCTGTTTATTCCTATCATGCATTGGTTTTTGGGGTTTTCTTTGAGTAATGATGATCTCTTTAGTAGTCTGTTGGCGCCCTCTCCTGGAGGAATAGTTTGCTTGCTCTTGGACATTCTAAAAGAGAGGTCATGATAGACATTGAGCTTCTGAGCTCAATTGGGGACAGTCATGGGTGATGAATGTTTGCAACCTACTGCGAAGCCTCATACCGCAATATAAGGAACGTCAAATACTAAGAAAGGGCGGCCTATGAAAGAATTACTACTTTCAATAAGTACACTTAAACGGCTAATTGGGAATAGAAAAACTGTAAAAAGCCCTCTGAGAAAGCCCCCCTCTAACCTTTGATAGTAAGCTTTTCTGTAGTCTGCCTGTTGATGTATTTTCCGTTTGAACTGTGCACAACATGAAGAGACGGAACACTGGCGGCTTGTCACAATGCCCCCCGATGACATCACAATAGCGCTGCTGCCTAGAAAACAAGCTGCGCAGAAGAAGTTGTTCTTTGGGTGGGAGGGTGGGCTAGTGGAAGGAGGGGGCAATCTCTTTTTTTCCCGGGTGGTAGGGGGATGACAGGAGAAGGGAAGCGGGTGGTGAGAAAGGTACAGAGGGCAGGGTTTGGGGGCTGGGAAGGAAAGGGAAAAGATTAGGGTTTGGGGATGATGAAAGGGCTTTCTACGGGTAAGGATGGCAAAGGGTGGCAGTGACGGAAAGTCAGGCAACCTGTCCTGTCCGTCTTTTTGTATCGTGAATTGGAAAGACTGCAAGGGGGAGGGGAGTTGCTTGCGCCCTAAAGGAGGAGTTATTCAGATTCATTGCAGTGGGCGGCGGCTGCAAAACGCACCATTCTTCTTGTTTTGGCTCTGCAAAGCAGCCTTTTCAAGGGTTGGCTTGGGTGACAAAATGTCTTGTGTAGGCGTGGGTTTGTCTCCCTCTCGCTCTCTCTCCCTAAGATGTGTCCGGCATAGGCCAGGGTGCCACTCGAGGCCCAAACCAATTCTGGTTATCGCTTCTCGGCCTTTTGGCTAAGATCAAGTGTAGTATCTGTTCTTATCAGTTTAATATCTGATACGTCCCCTATCTGGGGACCATATATTAAATGGATTTTTAGAACAGGGAGATGGAAAAAGAGCTTGCTCTGTCCACTCCACGCATTGACCTGGTATTGCAGTACCTCCAGGAACGGTGCACCCCTTCTTAACCCAGTTTCCAAAAGCAGAACTCAATTCACCTGATTCATATTAGCCCGATTTAATGAATTGGAAGAAAGCATACGTCTTCATATGCACCTCAATTTGGCCCATTCACTTTTCACACTTCCTCCTTTTGTTTTTTATCTTTCACACTTTTGACTTTCTTTATTCATCCAAATAGCAAACTCATCACCACTCAACCTGACCAACTCGGCTATGTCCCCGTGCTGCAGTTCTCTGTCTTATCTAGATCATTTGCAATTGAATGGAATAGATCCCTTTTGGACAAAGTGGATTCACCTGCTGCTGCAGTGACCACAGGTGTGATAACATCTAGAATTGGCATCTGGTGCGATCTCTCCGCTTCCACTCCAAAGAAAGTTACCTGTTTATTCCTATCATGCATTGGTTTTTGGGGTTTTCTTTGAGTAATGATGATCTCTTTAGTAGTCTGTTGGCGCCCTCTCCTGGAGGAATAGTTTGCTTGCTCTTGGACATTCTAAAAGAGAGGTCATGATAGACATTGAGCTTCTGAGCTCAATTGGGGACAGTCATGGGTGATGAATGTTTGCAACCTACTGCGAAGCCTCATACCGCAATATAAGGAACGTCAAATACTAAGAAAGGGCGGCCTATGAAAGAATTACTACTTTCAATAAGTACACTTAAACGGCTAATTGGGAATAGAAAAACTGTAAAAAGCCCTCTGAGAAAGCCCCCCTCTAACCTTTGATAGTAAGCTTTTCTGTAGTCTGCCTGTTGATGTATTTTCCGTTTGAACTGTGCACAACATGAAGAGACGGAACACTGGCGGCTTGTCACAATGCCCCCCGATGACATCACAATAGCGCTGCTGCCTAGAAAACAAGCTGCGCAGAAGAAGTTGTTCTTTGGGTGGGAGGGTGGGCTAGTGGAAGGAGGGGGCAATCTCTTTTTTTCCCGGGTGGTAGGGGGATGACAGGAGAAGGGAAGCGGGTGGTGAGAAAGGTACAGAGGGCAGGGTTTGGGGGCTGGGAAGGAAAGGGAAAAGATTAGGGTTTGGGGATGATGAAAGGGCTTTCTACGGGTAAGGATGGCAAAGGGTGGCAGTGACGGAAAGTCAGGCAACCTGTCCTGTCCGTCTTTTTGTATCGTGAATTGGAAAGACTGCAAGGGGGAGGGGAGTTGCTTGCGCCCTAAAGGAGGAGTTATTCAGATTCATTGCAGTGGGCGGCGGCTGCAAAACGCACCATTCTTCTTGTTTTGGCTCTGCAAAGCAGCCTTTTCAAGGGTTGGCTTGGGTGACAAAATGTCTTGTGTAGGCGTGGGTTTGTCTCCCTCTCGCTCTCTCTCCCTAAGATGTGTCCGGCATAGGCCAGGGTGCCACTCGAGGCCCAAACCAATTCTGGTTATCGCTTCTCGGCCTTTTGGCTAAGATCAAGTGTAGTATCTGTTCTTATCAGTTTAATATCTGATACGTCCCCTATCTGGGGACCATATATTAAATGGATTTTTAGAACAGGGAGATGGAAAAAGAGCTTGCTCTGTCCACTCCACGCATTGACCTGGTATTGCAGTACCTCCAGGAACGGTGCACCCCTTCTTAACCCAGTTTCCAAAAGCAGAACTCAATTCACCTGATTCATATTAGCCCGATTTAATGAATTGGAAGAAAGCATACGTCTTCATATGCACCTCAATTTGGCCCATTCACTTTTCACACTTCCTCCTTTTGTTTTTTATCTTTCACACTTTTGACTTTCTTTATTCATCCAAATAGCAAACTCATCACCACTCAACCTGACCAACTCGGCTATGTCCCCGTGCTGCAGTTCTCTGTCTTATCTAGATCATTTGCAATTGAATGGAATAGATCCCTTTTGGACAAAGTGGATTCACCTGCTGCTGCAGTGACCACAGGTGTGATAACATCTAGAATTGGCATCTGGTGCGATCTCTCCGCTTCCACTCCAAAGAAAGTTACCTGTTTATTCCTATCATGCATTGGTTTTTGGGGTTTTCTTTGAGTAATGATGATCTCTTTAGTAGTCTGTTGGCGCCCTCTCCTGGAGGAATAGTTTGCTTGCTCTTGGACATTCTAAAAGAGAGGTCATGATAGACATTGAGCTTCTGAGCTCAATTGGGGACAGTCATGGGTGATGAATGTTTGCAACCTACTGCGAAGCCTCATACCGCAATATAAGGAACGTCAAATACTAAGAAAGGGCGGCCTATGAAAGAATTACTACTTTCAATAAGTACACTTAAACGGCTAATTGGGAATAGAAAAACTGTAAAAAGCCCTCTGAGAAAGCCCCCCTCTAACCTTTGATAGTAAGCTTTTCTGTAGTCTGCCTGTTGATGTATTTTCCGTTTGAACTGTGCACAACATGAAGAGACGGAACACTGGCGGCTTGTCACAATGCCCCCCGATGACATCACAATAGCGCTGCTGCCTAGAAAACAAGCTGCGCAGAAGAAGTTGTTCTTTGGGTGGGAGGGTGGGCTAGTGGAAGGAGGGGGCAATCTCTTTTTTTCCCGGGTGGTAGGGGGATGACAGGAGAAGGGAAGCGGGTGGTGAGAAAGGTACAGAGGGCAGGGTTTGGGGGCTGGGAAGGAAAGGGAAAAGATTAGGGTTTGGGGATGATGAAAGGGCTTTCTACGGGTAAGGATGGCAAAGGGTGGCAGTGACGGAAAGTCAGGCAACCTGTCCTGTCCGTCTTTTTGTATCGTGAATTGGAAAGACTGCAAGGGGGAGGGGAGTTGCTTGCGCCCTAAAGGAGGAGTTATTCAGATTCATTGCAGTGGGCGGCGGCTGCAAAACGCACCATTCTTCTTGTTTTGGCTCTGCAAAGCAGCCTTTTCAAGGGTTGGCTTGGGTGACAAAATGTCTTGTGTAGGCGTGGGTTTGTCTCCCTCTCGCTCTCTCTCCCTAAGATGTGTCCGGCATAGGCCAGGGTGCCACTCGAGGCCCAAACCAATTCTGGTTATCGCTTCTCGGCCTTTTGGCTAAGATCAAGTGTAGTATCTGTTCTTATCAGTTTAATATCTGATACGTCCCCTATCTGGGGACCATATATTAAATGGATTTTTAGAACAGGGAGATGGAAAAAGAGCTTGCTCTGTCCACTCCACGCATTGACCTGGTATTGCAGTACCTCCAGGAACGGTGCACCCCTTCTTAACCCAGTTTCCAAAAGCAGAACTCAATTCACCTGATTCATATTAGCCCGATTTAATGAATTGGAAGAAAGCATACGTCTTCATATGCACCTCAATTTGGCCCATTCACTTTTCACACTTCCTCCTTTTGTTTTTTATCTTTCACACTTTTGACTTTCTTTATTCATCCAAATAGCAAACTCATCACCACTCAACCTGACCAACTCGGCTATGTCCCCGTGCTGCAGTTCTCTGTCTTATCTAGATCATTTGCAATTGAATGGAATAGATCCCTTTTGGACAAAGTGGATTCACCTGCTGCTGCAGTGACCACAGGTGTGATAACATCTAGAATTGGCATCTGGTGCGATCTCTCCGCTTCCACTCCAAAGAAAGTTACCTGTTTATTCCTATCATGCATTGGTTTTTGGGGTTTTCTTTGAGTAATGATGATCTCTTTAGTAGTCTGTTGGCGCCCTCTCCTGGAGGAATAGTTTGCTTGCTCTTGGACATTCTAAAAGAGAGGTCATGATAGACATTGAGCTTCTGAGCTCAATTGGGGACAGTCATGGGTGATGAATGTTTGCAACCTACTGCGAAGCCTCATACCGCAATATAAGGAACGTCAAATACTAAGAAAGGGCGGCCTATGAAAGAATTACTACTTTCAATAAGTACACTTAAACGGCTAATTGGGAATAGAAAAACTGTAAAAAGCCCTCTGAGAAAGCCCCCCTCTAACCTTTGATAGTAAGCTTTTCTGTAGTCTGCCTGTTGATGTATTTTCCGTTTGAACTGTGCACAACATGAAGAGACGGAACACTGGCGGCTTGTCACAATGCCCCCCGATGACATCACAATAGCGCTGCTGCCTAGAAAACAAGCTGCGCAGAAGAAGTTGTTCTTTGGGTGGGAGGGTGGGCTAGTGGAAGGAGGGGGCAATCTCTTTTTTTCCCGGGTGGTAGGGGGATGACAGGAGAAGGGAAGCGGGTGGTGAGAAAGGTACAGAGGGCAGGGTTTGGGGGCTGGGAAGGAAAGGGAAAAGATTAGGGTTTGGGGATGATGAAAGGGCTTTCTACGGGTAAGGATGGCAAAGGGTGGCAGTGACGGAAAGTCAGGCAACCTGTCCTGTCCGTCTTTTTGTATCGTGAATTGGAAAGACTGCAAGGGGGAGGGGAGTTGCTTGCGCCCTAAAGGAGGAGTTATTCAGATTCATTGCAGTGGGCGGCGGCTGCAAAACGCACCATTCTTCTTGTTTTGGCTCTGCAAAGCAGCCTTTTCAAGGGTTGGCTTGGGTGACAAAATGTCTTGTGTAGGCGTGGGTTTGTCTCCCTCTCGCTCTCTCTCCCTAAGATGTGTCCGGCATAGGCCAGGGTGCCACTCGAGGCCCAAACCAATTCTGGTTATCGCTTCTCGGCCTTTTGGCTAAGATCAAGTGTAGTATCTGTTCTTATCAGAACAAACTGAGCTAGCTACACTTGACGAGATACGATCAGGGAGACAAGCTCCGAAGCCCAGCCGAGACCGAAAGAGGGAGATCGGACGGAAGAAGAGCTTGGCAGAAAGAAGCAAGAAGACGAAGGCTCGGAGAAGACTTGGGGAGACCAGAGGAACTTCGAGGAGGAACACAGCGGGAGAAGACACCCGGAGAAGAATCCAAGATCCAGCTCCGGGAACTCAAGCAGGAACCAGCCATGGCAAGCAAGCCAGAGAAGGCAGCCAAGAAGGCTCAGGACCCAGGGACCTCCAGGAAGGCTCATCCAGAGGCTTCTTCGGCCCAAGAGGCCCCTACCTCCGACGCCAGCCAGCTGGAGGGAGCCCGGACGCCGCCTGAAAAGGCTCCAACCCTGGAGCCTTGGATGCGGCAGACGGTCGCCCTGAAGCTGAAGGCGGTGGATGGTAGGTTGCCGGACATGTCCAGCGACGTGTTCTGCAAGAAGATGATTCTGGATCAGGGCTTCTCCAGGGCGGAAACCCTGAGTGTCCAGACCTTCATGACTGGCATTTTTCTGGTAACCTTTGCCACGGTGAATGCCTGCAGGAGATACTGGGAGGCGATGAACGCAGCGATGCCGGACTCCCCTTTTCATTCTTTTTTAGGATCCTGTCCTATTCAGAGGGATGAGAAGAGGATCACGGTCTCCATGCGGAACCCGCACACCCCAGGAAGAGACATCTCCACGTTCCTGGGACGTCTCTGCACAGTGGTGAGGGAGCCATCCCACATCCTTAACGGCAACGGATTCTGGACGGGTAAGTGGTCAGTAACCATTCGACTCCACAGGGAACCAGCATCCGAGGATGGTCTCCAGCACCTGCCCCCGACATTCTCTCTGGGAAACTCCTTTGGTCTCATCTACTACCCGGACATGCCACACAACTGCAGGAAATGTGGCGGGAAAGGGCATTCGATGAAGACCTGCAAGGAGGACGCCTGCAGGGTTTGCCGGGTGACAGGACACAGCTCCAAGGACTGCCCAAAGAAGAAGACTTGCAACCTATGTGGACAGGCGGACCACCTTTACAAGGACTGCCCACAGCGGGAGAAATCCTGGGCAAGGGTTGCCGCGGCGACCCAGTATCGGGTAGTCACAGCTTCGTCGACCAAGGCAGCTACGACCAAGGCCACAGAGGCCAAGGACAAGGCGGCCAAGAACCCAGCGACCGTGGCTCCAGCCGATGCCCCAGCAGCCACGGAGTCCAGGGAAAAGAAGGGTAAGAAAACTGTTGCCCCCTCCCTGGCCCCCCCCCCCTGTCACCCCTGTCCAAACCCCTCCCCCCCCGGCCAACCCTACTGAGGATTCCACTACCTCCACCTCATTTCCCTACTCCTCAGTTGGTCTCCTCACCCCCCCCCCCAAAGCCCACTCTCCCTCCCCAGACCATGAGAGCAGAGGGCCTCAGCACTCTTGCACTTTTCACCGAGGAGGATTTTCCAGCTCTTGTCTCCTCAGGTACAGGCCAAAGGAAAAGGAAGGTGGAAGATAGTCCTGTCGCAGAACCTTCCAAGCTGTTCATTGTGGACCCCAATCCACCCCAGGAAGAGGAGGATGGCCTCCTCCCAGAACCGGACGTGTTGGAGCAGATGGTGGAGTCCCTTGTGGCCGAAGAAGAAATGGAGGAGTCGGAAGCCACTGAGGCACCATCCCTGCTCGATCAGCTAGAAGAAGAGGGTCTGCTGGAGATACCCTTACCAGCAGGTGCCAAAGAGGAAGAACCGCCCGACCGGAGTGGTAACTAAGGCACACCGCCTGCTCTAACTTTCTCTTTCCTCCAATGACTGCTAACATTAACATCTTTTCCATTAATGTTAGGAGCATCAGAGACAAGTTCCGACGTCAGACAATTTTTGCGTTCCTTAACACTCAGTCTAGTGATGTATTTTTCCTGCAGGAATGCTCCCTTCCCTCCTCTAGGTCCTTCAACCATCTGGCCAGGGAGTGGACCCATGGCCCATCCTACTGGTCTGGCGGGGGCGACTGTAGGTCCGCGGGGGTCGCCGTGCTGATCAGGGGAAGCGCCTTCACATTGGACTCTGTTCAGGAAATCGTCTGCGGCAGGTTACTGCTCGTGGATGGCACCTGGGCGGGAGAACCTGTCAGGTTCATCAATGTGTATGCTTCTCCTGTGAAGAGCGATCGACTGGAGCTCCTCCAAGCCCTGCGCCCTCAGCTCGCTACCGCCAGGACGGTAGTGATGGCCGGGGATTTCAACTGCCCGATTGAGGAGGATGGACGCAGTTCTGGAACGGCTGCCAAGTTGGACGTCACATCCAAACTGCTCATTGAGATGGTGACCGAAGCCTCTCTTGTGGACGTTGTTGGCTCCATCGGACACGGATCCGTGAACTATTCATGGTGCCGATCCGATGGCTCGCTGCGTTCCAGGATTGACTTTGTGTTTACCTCTCGGGCGGTTGGGCGGAGTGGGCACTCGATGGTCCCCTGCTTCTTCTCTGACCACAGAGCCATTCACTTTCAAGGTGTGCTGGGCCATGGCTTCCCCATTGGCCCGGGCTCCTGGAAGCTGAACTGCTCTCTGCTGGAAAAGGGTGAGATTCTGGAGGAGCTTAGAGCTGCCTACTCCACGTGGCGGGCCTACAAGGCGGGCTTCCAGTTTGTTTCTGACTGGTGGGAATACGTTAAACTCGAGTTCCGTTTCTTCTTTCAGGCAAAGAGTCAACAACAGGCGTGTCTGAAGAGGAGGGACTTCAGGAGACTCCAGCGTGAGCTGCGTTCCCTGCAGGACCTTCTTCGATGCGGCTGGGACGTGAGAGAGGAGCTGGAGGAGACTAAGAGGAGCCTGAAAAGGCACTTCGAGGAGGAGTCCGAGCGAATTGTCTTCCGTTCCAAAGTGGAGAACCTGGAGAAGGGTGAGAAATGTAACTCGTTCTTTTTCAGGAAACTCCACGCCGGTCACACGCCCATGAATGAACTACGAGACGAGAGTGGAAGCATACGACGCGGGAAAGAGAATGTGATGAAGGTCGTCAGCGACTTCTACAGCGAACTCTACGCCCGCAAGACTACTGACCCCGAGGCCGCCGATAAGTTCCTGTCAGGTATCACTAACCATCTTGACCCTGCAGACGCGGCGGCCATGGACGTTCCTCTGACGGTGGACGAGCTGCTCTCGGCCGCCAAATCCTTTAGTTCTGGCAGGACACCGGGCAGTGACGGCCTCCCAGCAGAGCTCTATGTAGCGCTGGGAGACCTAATCTGTCCGGACCTGTTGGGGCTGTATGAGGAGATGGTGGTGGAGGGCAGAATGCCTCCATCTCTGAGGGAAGGAATGGTCACGATCCTGTACAAGCGTAAAGGAGAGAGGTGCGACCTGAAGAATTGGCGTCCCATCACCCTTCTGAATGTCGACTACAAGATCCTGGCCAAGACGATGGCAACGAGACTGAAGACGGTTATCGGACGGATCATCCACCCGGATCAGACCTGCGGCATCCCCGGACGTCGCATCGCAGACAGCCTGGCTCTCATGCGGGACACGGTCGAGTACATCAAAGCCCGCCGGGTGCACGCAGCCCTGATCTCGTTGGATCAGGAAAAGGCCTTCGACCGTGTTTCCCATGAGTTCCTGGGCAAAGCTCTGCACAGGTTAGGTTTGGGTAACATGTTTTGTTTGTATGTCCAACTAATGTATTTTGATATTCACAGCTCGGTGTTGGTAAACGGCTGGAAGACTGACCCCTTCCCGGTCCTCTCAGGGGTCAGACAAGGCTGTCCTCTGTCACCTCTTCTTTTTGTTTGTGTTATAGAACTCTTTGCAGAGGCTATCCGGCGGAATGGAGAGATCAGAGGGATCACCGCACCAGGACCAGAACGCTTCGAGGTCAAGTGCTCGCTCTACATGGACGACGTGACCGTCTTCTGCGCGGACCGGCGCTCAGTCGACACCCTCGTCCAGACCTGTGAGACCTTCGGACGGGCTTCGGGAGCCAAAGTCAACTGCGGGAAGTCGGAAGCCATGCTCTTCGGGGACTGGCAGCCGGCCTCTTCCGCCCCCTTCCCTTTCAGCACCCAGCCGGATTTCATCAAGGTTCTTGGAGTCTGGTTCGGGAAGGAAGGAGCAGCCCTCAAGTCCTGGGAGGAACGCTTGACCAAGATCACCCAACGGATCGGTCTGTGGAGCCTCAGACGCCTCACCTGTGAGGGCAAAGCACTGGTCCTGCGTAACGAGGTACTGCCCGTGCTGCAGTACACGGCCCAGGCCTGGCCCCCCCTTGCCACCGTGTGCAGGGCCATTACCAGGACGGTGTTTCGTTTTGTCTGGGGATCCAAGATGGACAGAGTAAAGCGGAGCATCATGTACAAGGATCCTCGCAAGGGTGGGAAGGGCGTACCCGATATCCCCACCCTCCTGCGATCCTCCTTCGTATGTGACTGCGTTCGCCGAACTCTGCGAGTCAAGAGAGGTTCCGCGGGTGGGTCCATGTCTCGCTTCTTCCTGCTCCCCCTTTGGAGACGGTTAGGCTGGGACAAGTGGGACAGCTCCTTCCCCTACAACTGGACGGCGCCATGGTTCTACGGAGACGTGGTTCGGTTTGTGAGGGAACACCAACTGGAGGGACTCAAGCCTGATTTGTGGAAGCCAAAGACTATCCACAAACTCATCAGAGCCAAGGACGAAATGGAGAACATTCCAGGACTTCATCACGACACACTGGAGACTGTTTGGACAAACGTGTCATCGGCTGGATTGACCAACGGGCACAAGGACTTGTCATGGATGGCGATACAGGGCGGACTGCCCGTCCGGTCATTCATGCACGCCCGGAACCTGTGCAAAACCCGGTACTGCCCAAGGTGCCCCTTCGTGGAGGAAACATCGCTGCACGCCTTTTGGGACTGCCGTTTCGCACAGCGCCTGTTGGTTGCCCTGGAGGATGACCTGAGGAACTCCGTCCCCAGAGGGAGCCTATCGTACCATTCCGTACTTTATGGACTCTTCCCTGGGACTCACACCGTTGGAGCCATCCAGGAGGCTTGGCGCCTTATGAACTGCTTTAAGGACGCTATTTGGGTCGCCAGGAACCGGCTCATCTTGAAGAGGGAGAGGATGTCTATCCAGGATTGCCGCAGGCTGATCCACAGCCTGCTCAGAGACTATTCCATCATGGACAGTCCGGACGACAGCGCCGAGGAGGAGGTTTAGACCTCTTCCATGCCCCCTCCCTCCTTTTCCCGTTATGTGCGTCTTTCAATAAAGCTTCGGGCCTGTGACTTCCCCACCCTATCCCCCTTTTCCCCTACCCCCATCCCCCAATCGCCGGTTCGTCGTTATTTATTGTCTAACTTTTTCTTTCAGCTTGAGTGTTATGGATAAGCATAGGAGCGTGATGTATAGTTTAGTGCGTCGTACTCTATGGCTATGTAAGAAGGATTGTATATTTCTGTGTGTACGGGGCTGCGGCACTGTACACGGTTTGTTACCTTTTTGTGAGTAGTGCATGATAATAAAGATGCTGTTAAATCAAAAAATCTGTTCTTATCAGTTTAATATCTGATACGTCCCCTATCTGGGGACCATATATTAAATGGATTTTTAGAACAGGGAGATGGAAAAAGAGCTTGCTCTGTCCACTCCACGCATTGACCTGGTATTGCAGTACCTCCAGGAACGGTGCACCCCTTCTTAACCCAGTTTCCAAAAGCAGAACTCAATTCACCTGATTCATATTAGCCCGATTTAATGAATTGGAAGAAAGCATACGTCTTCATATGCACCTCAATTTGGCCCATTCACTTTTCACACTTCCTCCTTTTGTTTTTTATCTTTCACACTTTTGACTTTCTTTATTCATCCAAATAGCAAACTCATCACCACTCAACCTGACCAACTCGGCTATGTCCCCGTGCTGCAGTTCTCTGTCTTATCTAGATCATTTGCAATTGAATGGAATAGATCCCTTTTGGACAAAGTGGATTCACCTGCTGCTGCAGTGACCACAGGTGTGATAACATCTAGAATTGGCATCTGGTGCGATCTCTCCGCTTCCACTCCAAAGAAAGTTACCTGTTTATTCCTATCATGCATTGGTTTTTGGGGTTTTCTTTGAGTAATGATGATCTCTTTAGTAGTCTGTTGGCGCCCTCTCCTGGAGGAATAGTTTGCTTGCTCTTGGACATTCTAAAAGAGAGGTCATGATAGACATTGAGCTTCTGAGCTCAATTGGGGACAGTCATGGGTGATGAATGTTTGCAACCTACTGCGAAGCCTCATACCGCAATATAAGGAACGTCAAATACTAAGAAAGGGCGGCCTATGAAAGAATTACTACTTTCAATAAGTACACTTAAACGGCTAATTGGGAATAGAAAAACTGTAAAAAGCCCTCTGAGAAAGCCCCCCTCTAACCTTTGATAGTAAGCTTTTCTGTAGTCTGCCTGTTGATGTATTTTCCGTTTGAACTGTGCACAACATGAAGAGACGGAACACTGGCGGCTTGTCACAATGCCCCCCGATGACATCACAATAGCGCTGCTGCCTAGAAAACAAGCTGCGCAGAAGAAGTTGTTCTTTGGGTGGGAGGGTGGGCTAGTGGAAGGAGGGGGCAATCTCTTTTTTTCCCGGGTGGTAGGGGGATGACAGGAGAAGGGAAGCGGGTGGTGAGAAAGGTACAGAGGGCAGGGTTTGGGGGCTGGGAAGGAAAGGGAAAAGATTAGGGTTTGGGGATGATGAAAGGGCTTTCTACGGGTAAGGATGGCAAAGGGTGGCAGTGACGGAAAGTCAGGCAACCTGTCCTGTCCGTCTTTTTGTATCGTGAATTGGAAAGACTGCAAGGGGGAGGGGAGTTGCTTGCGCCCTAAAGGAGGAGTTATTCAGATTCATTGCAGTGGGCGGCGGCTGCAAAACGCACCATTCTTCTTGTTTTGGCTCTGCAAAGCAGCCTTTTCAAGGGTTGGCTTGGGTGACAAAATGTCTTGTGTAGGCGTGGGTTTGTCTCCCTCTCGCTCTCTCTCCCTAAGATGTGTCCGGCATAGGCCAGGGTGCCACTCGAGGCCCAAACCAATTCTGGTTATCGCTTCTCGGCCTTTTGGCTAAGATCAAGTGTAGTATCTGTTCTTATCAGTTTAATATCTGATACGTCCCCTATCTGGGGACCATATATTAAATGGATTTTTAGAACAGGGAGATGGAAAAAGAGCTTGCTCTGTCCACTCCACGCATTGACCTGGTATTGCAGTACCTCCAGGAACGGTGCACCCCTTCTTAACCCAGTTTCCAAAAGCAGAACTCAATTCACCTGATTCATATTAGCCCGATTTAATGAATTGGAAGAAAGCATACGTCTTCATATGCACCTCAATTTGGCCCATTCACTTTTCACACTTCCTCCTTTTGTTTTTTATCTTTCACACTTTTGACTTTCTTTATTCATCCAAATAGCAAACTCATCACCACTCAACCTGACCAACTCGGCTATGTCCCCGTGCTGCAGTTCTCTGTCTTATCTAGATCATTTGCAATTGAATGGAATAGATCCCTTTTGGACAAAGTGGATTCACCTGCTGCTGCAGTGACCACAGGTGTGATAACATCTAGAATTGGCATCTGGTGCGATCTCTCCGCTTCCACTCCAAAGAAAGTTACCTGTTTATTCCTATCATGCATTGGTTTTTGGGGTTTTCTTTGAGTAATGATGATCTCTTTAGTAGTCTGTTGGCGCCCTCTCCTGGAGGAATAGTTTGCTTGCTCTTGGACATTCTAAAAGAGAGGTCATGATAGACATTGAGCTTCTGAGCTCAATTGGGGACAGTCATGGGTGATGAATGTTTGCAACCTACTGCGAAGCCTCATACCGCAATATAAGGAACGTCAAATACTAAGAAAGGGCGGCCTATGAAAGAATTACTACTTTCAATAAGTACACTTAAACGGCTAATTGGGAATAGAAAAACTGTAAAAAGCCCTCTGAGAAAGCCCCCCTCTAACCTTTGATAGTAAGCTTTTCTGTAGTCTGCCTGTTGATGTATTTTCCGTTTGAACTGTGCACAACATGAAGAGACGGAACACTGGCGGCTTGTCACAATGCCCCCCGATGACATCACAATAGCGCTGCTGCCTAGAAAACAAGCTGCGCAGAAGAAGTTGTTCTTTGGGTGGGAGGGTGGGCTAGTGGAAGGAGGGGGCAATCTCTTTTTTTCCCGGGTGGTAGGGGGATGACAGGAGAAGGGAAGCGGGTGGTGAGAAAGGTACAGAGGGCAGGGTTTGGGGGCTGGGAAGGAAAGGGAAAAGATTAGGGTTTGGGGATGATGAAAGGGCTTTCTACGGGTAAGGATGGCAAAGGGTGGCAGTGACGGAAAGTCAGGCAACCTGTCCTGTCCGTCTTTTTGTATCGTGAATTGGAAAGACTGCAAGGGGGAGGGGAGTTGCTTGCGCCCTAAAGGAGGAGTTATTCAGATTCATTGCAGTGGGCGGCGGCTGCAAAACGCACCATTCTTCTTGTTTTGGCTCTGCAAAGCAGCCTTTTCAAGGGTTGGCTTGGGTGACAAAATGTCTTGTGTAGGCGTGGGTTTGTCTCCCTCTCGCTCTCTCTCCCTAAGATGTGTCCGGCATAGGCCAGGGTGCCACTCGAGGCCCAAACCAATTCTGGTTATCGCTTCTCGGCCTTTTGGCTAAGATCAAGTGTAGTATCTGTTCTTATCAGTTTAATATCTGATACGTCCCCTATCTGGGGACCATATATTAAATGGATTTTTAGAACAGGGAGATGGAAAAAGAGCTTGCTCTGTCCACTCCACGCATTGACCTGGTATTGCAGTACCTCCAGGAACGGTGCACCCCTTCTTAACCCAGTTTCCAAAAGCAGAACTCAATTCACCTGATTCATATTAGCCCGATTTAATGAATTGGAAGAAAGCATACGTCTTCATATGCACCTCAATTTGGCCCATTCACTTTTCACACTTCCTCCTTTTGTTTTTTATCTTTCACACTTTTGACTTTCTTTATTCATCCAAATAGCAAACTCATCACCACTCAACCTGACCAACTCGGCTATGTCCCCGTGCTGCAGTTCTCTGTCTTATCTAGATCATTTGCAATTGAATGGAATAGATCCCTTTTGGACAAAGTGGATTCACCTGCTGCTGCAGTGACCACAGGTGTGATAACATCTAGAATTGGCATCTGGTGCGATCTCTCCGCTTCCACTCCAAAGAAAGTTACCTGTTTATTCCTATCATGCATTGGTTTTTGGGGTTTTCTTTGAGTAATGATGATCTCTTTAGTAGTCTGTTGGCGCCCTCTCCTGGAGGAATAGTTTGCTTGCTCTTGGACATTCTAAAAGAGAGGTCATGATAGACATTGAGCTTCTGAGCTCAATTGGGGACAGTCATGGGTGATGAATGTTTGCAACCTACTGCGAAGCCTCATACCGCAATATAAGGAACGTCAAATACTAAGAAAGGGCGGCCTATGAAAGAATTACTACTTTCAATAAGTACACTTAAACGGCTAATTGGGAATAGAAAAACTGTAAAAAGCCCTCTGAGAAAGCCCCCCTCTAACCTTTGATAGTAAGCTTTTCTGTAGTCTGCCTGTTGATGTATTTTCCGTTTGAACTGTGCACAACATGAAGAGACGGAACACTGGCGGCTTGTCACAATGCCCCCCGATGACATCACAATAGCGCTGCTGCCTAGAAAACAAGCTGCGCAGAAGAAGTTGTTCTTTGGGTGGGAGGGTGGGCTAGTGGAAGGAGGGGGCAATCTCTTTTTTTCCCGGGTGGTAGGGGGATGACAGGAGAAGGGAAGCGGGTGGTGAGAAAGGTACAGAGGGCAGGGTTTGGGGGCTGGGAAGGAAAGGGAAAAGATTAGGGTTTGGGGATGATGAAAGGGCTTTCTACGGGTAAGGATGGCAAAGGGTGGCAGTGACGGAAAGTCAGGCAACCTGTCCTGTCCGTCTTTTTGTATCGTGAATTGGAAAGACTGCAAGGGGGAGGGGAGTTGCTTGCGCCCTAAAGGAGGAGTTATTCAGATTCATTGCAGTGGGCGGCGGCTGCAAAACGCACCATTCTTCTTGTTTTGGCTCTGCAAAGCAGCCTTTTCAAGGGTTGGCTTGGGTGACAAAATGTCTTGTGTAGGCGTGGGTTTGTCTCCCTCTCGCTCTCTCTCCCTAAGATGTGTCCGGCATAGGCCAGGGTGCCACTCGAGGCCCAAACCAATTCTGGTTATCGCTTCTCGGCCTTTTGGCTAAGATCAAGTGTAGTATCTGTTCTTATCAGTTTAATATCTGATACGTCCCCTATCTGGGGACCATATATTAAATGGATTTTTAGAACAGGGAGATGGAAAAAGAGCTTGCTCTGTCCACTCCACGCATTGACCTGGTATTGCAGTACCTCCAGGAACGGTGCACCCCTTCTTAACCCAGTTTCCAAAAGCAGAACTCAATTCACCTGATTCATATTAGCCCGATTTAATGAATTGGAAGAAAGCATACGTCTTCATATGCACCTCAATTTGGCCCATTCACTTTTCACACTTCCTCCTTTTGTTTTTTATCTTTCACACTTTTGACTTTCTTTATTCATCCAAATAGCAAACTCATCACCACTCAACCTGACCAACTCGGCTATGTCCCCGTGCTGCAGTTCTCTGTCTTATCTAGATCATTTGCAATTGAATGGAATAGATCCCTTTTGGACAAAGTGGATTCACCTGCTGCTGCAGTGACCACAGGTGTGATAACATCTAGAATTGGCATCTGGTGCGATCTCTCCGCTTCCACTCCAAAGAAAGTTACCTGTTTATTCCTATCATGCATTGGTTTTTGGGGTTTTCTTTGAGTAATGATGATCTCTTTAGTAGTCTGTTGGCGCCCTCTCCTGGAGGAATAGTTTGCTTGCTCTTGGACATTCTAAAAGAGAGGTCATGATAGACATTGAGCTTCTGAGCTCAATTGGGGACAGTCATGGGTGATGAATGTTTGCAACCTACTGCGAAGCCTCATACCGCAATATAAGGAACGTCAAATACTAAGAAAGGGCGGCCTATGAAAGAATTACTACTTTCAATAAGTACACTTAAACGGCTAATTGGGAATAGAAAAACTGTAAAAAGCCCTCTGAGAAAGCCCCCCTCTAACCTTTGATAGTAAGCTTTTCTGTAGTCTGCCTGTTGATGTATTTTCCGTTTGAACTGTGCACAACATGAAGAGACGGAACACTGGCGGCTTGTCACAATGCCCCCCGATGACATCACAATAGCGCTGCTGCCTAGAAAACAAGCTGCGCAGAAGAAGTTGTTCTTTGGGTGGGAGGGTGGGCTAGTGGAAGGAGGGGGCAATCTCTTTTTTTCCCGGGTGGTAGGGGGATGACAGGAGAAGGGAAGCGGGTGGTGAGAAAGGTACAGAGGGCAGGGTTTGGGGGCTGGGAAGGAAAGGGAAAAGATTAGGGTTTGGGGATGATGAAAGGGCTTTCTACGGGTAAGGATGGCAAAGGGTGGCAGTGACGGAAAGTCAGGCAACCTGTCCTGTCCGTCTTTTTGTATCGTGAATTGGAAAGACTGCAAGGGGGAGGGGAGTTGCTTGCGCCCTAAAGGAGGAGTTATTCAGATTCATTGCAGTGGGCGGCGGCTGCAAAACGCACCATTCTTCTTGTTTTGGCTCTGCAAAGCAGCCTTTTCAAGGGTTGGCTTGGGTGACAAAATGTCTTGTGTAGGCGTGGGTTTGTCTCCCTCTCGCTCTCTCTCCCTAAGATGTGTCCGGCATAGGCCAGGGTGCCACTCGAGGCCCAAACCAATTCTGGTTATCGCTTCTCGGCCTTTTGGCTAAGATCAAGTGTAGTATCTGTTCTTATCAGTTTAATATCTGATACGTCCCCTATCTGGGGACCATATATTAAATGGATTTTTAGAACAGGGAGATGGAAAAAGAGCTTGCTCTGTCCACTCCACGCATTGACCTGGTATTGCAGTACCTCCAGGAACGGTGCACCCCTTCTTAACCCAGTTTCCAAAAGCAGAACTCAATTCACCTGATTCATATTAGCCCGATTTAATGAATTGGAAGAAAGCATACGTCTTCATATGCACCTCAATTTGGCCCATTCACTTTTCACACTTCCTCCTTTTGTTTTTTATCTTTCACACTTTTGACTTTCTTTATTCATCCAAATAGCAAACTCATCACCACTCAACCTGACCAACTCGGCTATGTCCCCGTGCTGCAGTTCTCTGTCTTATCTAGATCATTTGCAATTGAATGGAATAGATCCCTTTTGGACAAAGTGGATTCACCTGCTGCTGCAGTGACCACAGGTGTGATAACATCTAGAATTGGCATCTGGTGCGATCTCTCCGCTTCCACTCCAAAGAAAGTTACCTGTTTATTCCTATCATGCATTGGTTTTTGGGGTTTTCTTTGAGTAATGATGATCTCTTTAGTAGTCTGTTGGCGCCCTCTCCTGGAGGAATAGTTTGCTTGCTCTTGGACATTCTAAAAGAGAGGTCATGATAGACATTGAGCTTCTGAGCTCAATTGGGGACAGTCATGGGTGATGAATGTTTGCAACCTACTGCGAAGCCTCATACCGCAATATAAGGAACGTCAAATACTAAGAAAGGGCGGCCTATGAAAGAATTACTACTTTCAATAAGTACACTTAAACGGCTAATTGGGAATAGAAAAACTGTAAAAAGCCCTCTGAGAAAGCCCCCCTCTAACCTTTGATAGTAAGCTTTTCTGTAGTCTGCCTGTTGATGTATTTTCCGTTTGAACTGTGCACAACATGAAGAGACGGAACACTGGCGGCTTGTCACAATGCCCCCCGATGACATCACAATAGCGCTGCTGCCTAGAAAACAAGCTGCGCAGAAGAAGTTGTTCTTTGGGTGGGAGGGTGGGCTAGTGGAAGGAGGGGGCAATCTCTTTTTTTCCCGGGTGGTAGGGGGATGACAGGAGAAGGGAAGCGGGTGGTGAGAAAGGTACAGAGGGCAGGGTTTGGGGGCTGGGAAGGAAAGGGAAAAGATTAGGGTTTGGGGATGATGAAAGGGCTTTCTACGGGTAAGGATGGCAAAGGGTGGCAGTGACGGAAAGTCAGGCAACCTGTCCTGTCCGTCTTTTTGTATCGTGAATTGGAAAGACTGCAAGGGGGAGGGGAGTTGCTTGCGCCCTAAAGGAGGAGTTATTCAGATTCATTGCAGTGGGCGGCGGCTGCAAAACGCACCATTCTTCTTGTTTTGGCTCTGCAAAGCAGCCTTTTCAAGGGTTGGCTTGGGTGACAAAATGTCTTGTGTAGGCGTGGGTTTGTCTCCCTCTCGCTCTCTCTCCCTAAGATGTGTCCGGCATAGGCCAGGGTGCCACTCGAGGCCCAAACCAATTCTGGTTATCGCTTCTCGGCCTTTTGGCTAAGATCAAGTGTAGTATCTGTTCTTATCAGTTTAATATCTGATACGTCCCCTATCTGGGGACCATATATTAAATGGATTTTTAGAACAGGGAGATGGAAAAAGAGCTTGCTCTGTCCACTCCACGCATTGACCTGGTATTGCAGTACCTCCAGGAACGGTGCACCCCTTCTTAACCCAGTTTCCAAAAGCAGAACTCAATTCACCTGATTCATATTAGCCCGATTTAATGAATTGGAAGAAAGCATACGTCTTCATATGCACCTCAATTTGGCCCATTCACTTTTCACACTTCCTCCTTTTGTTTTTTATCTTTCACACTTTTGACTTTCTTTATTCATCCAAATAGCAAACTCATCACCACTCAACCTGACCAACTCGGCTATGTCCCCGTGCTGCAGTTCTCTGTCTTATCTAGATCATTTGCAATTGAATGGAATAGATCCCTTTTGGACAAAGTGGATTCACCTGCTGCTGCAGTGACCACAGGTGTGATAACATCTAGAATTGGCATCTGGTGCGATCTCTCCGCTTCCACTCCAAAGAAAGTTACCTGTTTATTCCTATCATGCATTGGTTTTTGGGGTTTTCTTTGAGTAATGATGATCTCTTTAGTAGTCTGTTGGCGCCCTCTCCTGGAGGAATAGTTTGCTTGCTCTTGGACATTCTAAAAGAGAGGTCATGATAGACATTGAGCTTCTGAGCTCAATTGGGGACAGTCATGGGTGATGAATGTTTGCAACCTACTGCGAAGCCTCATACCGCAATATAAGGAACGTCAAATACTAAGAAAGGGCGGCCTATGAAAGAATTACTACTTTCAATAAGTACACTTAAACGGCTAATTGGGAATAGAAAAACTGTAAAAAGCCCTCTGAGAAAGCCCCCCTCTAACCTTTGATAGTAAGCTTTTCTGTAGTCTGCCTGTTGATGTATTTTCCGTTTGAACTGTGCACAACATGAAGAGACGGAACACTGGCGGCTTGTCACAATGCCCCCCGATGACATCACAATAGCGCTGCTGCCTAGAAAACAAGCTGCGCAGAAGAAGTTGTTCTTTGGGTGGGAGGGTGGGCTAGTGGAAGGAGGGGGCAATCTCTTTTTTTCCCGGGTGGTAGGGGGATGACAGGAGAAGGGAAGCGGGTGGTGAGAAAGGTACAGAGGGCAGGGTTTGGGGGCTGGGAAGGAAAGGGAAAAGATTAGGGTTTGGGGATGATGAAAGGGCTTTCTACGGGTAAGGATGGCAAAGGGTGGCAGTGACGGAAAGTCAGGCAACCTGTCCTGTCCGTCTTTTTGTATCGTGAATTGGAAAGACTGCAAGGGGGAGGGGAGTTGCTTGCGCCCTAAAGGAGGAGTTATTCAGATTCATTGCAGTGGGCGGCGGCTGCAAAACGCACCATTCTTCTTGTTTTGGCTCTGCAAAGCAGCCTTTTCAAGGGTTGGCTTGGGTGACAAAATGTCTTGTGTAGGCGTGGGTTTGTCTCCCTCTCGCTCTCTCTCCCTAAGATGTGTCCGGCATAGGCCAGGGTGCCACTCGAGGCCCAAACCAATTCTGGTTATCGCTTCTCGGCCTTTTGGCTAAGATCAAGTGTAGTATCTGTTCTTATCAGTTTAATATCTGATACGTCCCCTATCTGGGGACCATATATTAAATGGATTTTTAGAACAGGGAGATGGAAAAAGAGCTTGCTCTGTCCACTCCACGCATTGACCTGGTATTGCAGTACCTCCAGGAACGGTGCACCCCTTCTTAACCCAGTTTCCAAAAGCAGAACTCAATTCACCTGATTCATATTAGCCCGATTTAATGAATTGGAAGAAAGCATACGTCTTCATATGCACCTCAATTTGGCCCATTCACTTTTCACACTTCCTCCTTTTGTTTTTTATCTTTCACACTTTTGACTTTCTTTATTCATCCAAATAGCAAACTCATCACCACTCAACCTGACCAACTCGGCTATGTCCCCGTGCTGCAGTTCTCTGTCTTATCTAGATCATTTGCAATTGAATGGAATAGATCCCTTTTGGACAAAGTGGATTCACCTGCTGCTGCAGTGACCACAGGTGTGATAACATCTAGAATTGGCATCTGGTGCGATCTCTCCGCTTCCACTCCAAAGAAAGTTACCTGTTTATTCCTATCATGCATTGGTTTTTGGGGTTTTCTTTGAGTAATGATGATCTCTTTAGTAGTCTGTTGGCGCCCTCTCCTGGAGGAATAGTTTGCTTGCTCTTGGACATTCTAAAAGAGAGGTCATGATAGACATTGAGCTTCTGAGCTCAATTGGGGACAGTCATGGGTGATGAATGTTTGCAACCTACTGCGAAGCCTCATACCGCAATATAAGGAACGTCAAATACTAAGAAAGGGCGGCCTATGAAAGAATTACTACTTTCAATAAGTACACTTAAACGGCTAATTGGGAATAGAAAAACTGTAAAAAGCCCTCTGAGAAAGCCCCCCTCTAACCTTTGATAGTAAGCTTTTCTGTAGTCTGCCTGTTGATGTATTTTCCGTTTGAACTGTGCACAACATGAAGAGACGGAACACTGGCGGCTTGTCACAATGCCCCCCGATGACATCACAATAGCGCTGCTGCCTAGAAAACAAGCTGCGCAGAAGAAGTTGTTCTTTGGGTGGGAGGGTGGGCTAGTGGAAGGAGGGGGCAATCTCTTTTTTTCCCGGGTGGTAGGGGGATGACAGGAGAAGGGAAGCGGGTGGTGAGAAAGGTACAGAGGGCAGGGTTTGGGGGCTGGGAAGGAAAGGGAAAAGATTAGGGTTTGGGGATGATGAAAGGGCTTTCTACGGGTAAGGATGGCAAAGGGTGGCAGTGACGGAAAGTCAGGCAACCTGTCCTGTCCGTCTTTTTGTATCGTGAATTGGAAAGACTGCAAGGGGGAGGGGAGTTGCTTGCGCCCTAAAGGAGGAGTTATTCAGATTCATTGCAGTGGGCGGCGGCTGCAAAACGCACCATTCTTCTTGTTTTGGCTCTGCAAAGCAGCCTTTTCAAGGGTTGGCTTGGGTGACAAAATGTCTTGTGTAGGCGTGGGTTTGTCTCCCTCTCGCTCTCTCTCCCTAAGATGTGTCCGGCATAGGCCAGGGTGCCACTCGAGGCCCAAACCAATTCTGGTTATCGCTTCTCGGCCTTTTGGCTAAGATCAAGTGTAGTATCTGTTCTTATCAGTTTAATATCTGATACGTCCCCTATCTGGGGACCATATATTAAATGGATTTTTAGAACAGGGAGATGGAAAAAGAGCTTGCTCTGTCCACTCCACGCATTGACCTGGTATTGCAGTACCTCCAGGAACGGTGCACCCCTTCTTAACCCAGTTTCCAAAAGCAGAACTCAATTCACCTGATTCATATTAGCCCGATTTAATGAATTGGAAGAAAGCATACGTCTTCATATGCACCTCAATTTGGCCCATTCACTTTTCACACTTCCTCCTTTTGTTTTTTATCTTTCACACTTTTGACTTTCTTTATTCATCCAAATAGCAAACTCATCAGCACTCAACCTGACCAACTCGGCTATGTCCCCGTGCTGCAGTTCTCTGTCTTATCTAGATCATTTGCAATTGAATGGAATAGATCCCTTTTGGACAAAGTGGATTCACCTGCTGCTGCAGTGACCACAGGTGTGATAACATCTAGAATTGGCATCTGGTGCGATCTCTCCGCTTCCACTCCAAAGAAAGTTACCTGTTTATTCCTATCATGCATTGGTTTTTGGGGTTTTCTTTGAGTAATGATGATCTCTTTAGTAGTCTGTTGGCGCCCTCTCCTGGAGGAATAGTTTGCTTGCTCTTGGACATTCTAAAAGAGAGGTCATGATAGACATTGAGCTTCTGAGCTCAATTGGGGACAGTCATGGGTGATGAATGTTTGCAACCTACTGCGAAGCCTCATACCGCAATATAAGGAACGTCAAATACTAAGAAAGGGCGGCCTATGAAAGAATTACTACTTTCAATAAGTACACTTAAACGGCTAATTGGGAATAGAAAAACTGTAAAAAGCCCTCTGAGAAAGCCCCCCTCTAACCTTTGATAGTAAGCTTTTCTGTAGTCTGCCTGTTGATGTATTTTCCGTTTGAACTGTGCACAACATGAAGAGACGGAACACTGGCGGCTTGTCACAATGCCCCCCGATGACATCACAATAGCGCTGCTGCCTAGAAAACAAGCTGCGCAGAAGAAGTTGTTCTTTGGGTGGGAGGGTGGGCTAGTGGAAGGAGGGGGCAATCTCTTTTTTTCCCGGGTGGTAGGGGGATGACAGGAGAAGGGAAGCGGGTGGTGAGAAAGGTACAGAGGGCAGGGTTTGGGGGCTGGGAAGGAAAGGGAAAAGATTAGGGTTTGGGGATGATGAAAGGGCTTTCTACGGGTAAGGATGGCAAAGGGTGGCAGTGACGGAAAGTCAGGCAACCTGTCCTGTCCGTCTTTTTGTATCGTGAATTGGAAAGACTGCAAGGGGGAGGGGAGTTGCTTGCGCCCTAAAGGAGGAGTTATTCAGATTCATTGCAGTGGGCGGCGGCTGCAAAACGCACCATTCTTCTTGTTTTGGCTCTGCAAAGCAGCCTTTTCAAGGGTTGGCTTGGGTGACAAAATGTCTTGTGTAGGCGTGGGTTTGTCTCCCTCTCGCTCTCTCTCCCTAAGATGTGTCCGGCATAGGCCAGGGTGCCACTCGAGGCCCAAACCAATTCTGGTTATCGCTTCTCGGCCTTTTGGCTAAGATCAAGTGTAGTATCTGTTCTTATCAGTTTAATATCTGATACGTCCCCTATCTGGGGACCATATATTAAATGGATTTTTAGAACAGGGAGATGGAAAAAGAGCTTGCTCTGTCCACTCCACGCATTGACCTGGTATTGCAGTACCTCCAGGAACGGTGCACCCCTTCTTAACCCAGTTTCCAAAAGCAGAACTCAATTCACCTGATTCATATTAGCCCGATTTAATGAATTGGAAGAAAGCATACGTCTTCATATGCACCTCAATTTGGCCCATTCACTTTTCACACTTCCTCCTTTTGTTTTTTATCTTTCACACTTTTGACTTTCTTTATTCATCCAAATAGCAAACTCATCACCACTCAACCTGACCAACTCGGCTATGTCCCCGTGCTGCAGTTCTCTGTCTTATCTAGATCATTTGCAATTGAATGGAATAGATCCCTTTTGGACAAAGTGGATTCACCTGCTGCTGCAGTGACCACAGGTGTGATAACATCTAGAATTGGCATCTGGTGCGATCTCTCCGCTTCCACTCCAAAGAAAGTTACCTGTTTATTCCTATCATGCATTGGTTTTTGGGGTTTTCTTTGAGTAATGATGATCTCTTTAGTAGTCTGTTGGCGCCCTCTCCTGGAGGAATAGTTTGCTTGCTCTTGGACATTCTAAAAGAGAGGTCATGATAGACATTGAGCTTCTGAGCTCAATTGGGGACAGTCATGGGTGATGAATGTTTGCAACCTACTGCGAAGCCTCATACCGCAATATAAGGAACGTCAAATACTAAGAAAGGGCGGCCTATGAAAGAATTACTACTTTCAATAAGTACACTTAAACGGCTAATTGGGAATAGAAAAACTGTAAAAAGCCCTCTGAGAAAGCCCCCCTCTAACCTTTGATAGTAAGCTTTTCTGTAGTCTGCCTGTTGATGTATTTTCCGTTTGAACTGTGCACAACATGAAGAGACGGAACACTGGCGGCTTGTCACAATGCCCCCCGATGACATCACAATAGCGCTGCTGCCTAGAAAACAAGCTGCGCAGAAGAAGTTGTTCTTTGGGTGGGAGGGTGGGCTAGTGGAAGGAGGGGGCAATCTCTTTTTTTCCCGGGTGGTAGGGGGATGACAGGAGAAGGGAAGCGGGTGGTGAGAAAGGTACAGAGGGCAGGGTTTGGGGGCTGGGAAGGAAAGGGAAAAGATTAGGGTTTGGGGATGATGAAAGGGCTTTCTACGGGTAAGGATGGCAAAGGGTGGCAGTGACGGAAAGTCAGGCAACCTGTCCTGTCCGTCTTTTTGTATCGTGAATTGGAAAGACTGCAAGGGGGAGGGGAGTTGCTTGCGCCCTAAAGGAGGAGTTATTCAGATTCATTGCAGTGGGCGGCGGCTGCAAAACGCACCATTCTTCTTGTTTTGGCTCTGCAAAGCAGCCTTTTCAAGGGTTGGCTTGGGTGACAAAATGTCTTGTGTAGGCGTGGGTTTGTCTCCCTCTCGCTCTCTCTCCCTAAGATGTGTCCGGCATAGGCCAGGGTGCCACTCGAGGCCCAAACCAATTCTGGTTATCGCTTCTCGGCCTTTTGGCTAAGATCAAGTGTAGTATCTGTTCTTATCAGTTTAATATCTGATACGTCCCCTATCTGGGGACCATATATTAAATGGATTTTTAGAACAGGGAGATGGAAAAAGAGCTTGCTCTGTCCACTCCACGCATTGACCTGGTATTGCAGTACCTCCAGGAACGGTGCACCCCTTCTTAACCCAGTTTCCAAAAGCAGAACTCAATTCACCTGATTCATATTAGCCCGATTTAATGAATTGGAAGAAAGCATACGTCTTCATATGCACCTCAATTTGGCCCATTCACTTTTCACACTTCCTCCTTTTGTTTTTTATCTTTCACACTTTTGACTTTCTTTATTCATCCAAATAGCAAACTCATCACCACTCAACCTGACCAACTCGGCTATGTCCCCGTGCTGCAGTTCTCTGTCTTATCTAGATCATTTGCAATTGAATGGAATAGATCCCTTTTGGACAAAGTGGATTCACCTGCTGCTGCAGTGACCACAGGTGTGATAACATCTAGAATTGGCATCTGGTGCGATCTCTCCGCTTCCACTCCAAAGAAAGTTACCTGTTTATTCCTATCATGCATTGGTTTTTGGGGTTTTCTTTGAGTAATGATGATCTCTTTAGTAGTCTGTTGGCGCCCTCTCCTGGAGGAATAGTTTGCTTGCTCTTGGACATTCTAAAAGAGAGGTCATGATAGACATTGAGCTTCTGAGCTCAATTGGGGACAGTCATGGGTGATGAATGTTTGCAACCTACTGCGAAGCCTCATACCGCAATATAAGGAACGTCAAATACTAAGAAAGGGCGGCCTATGAAAGAATTACTACTTTCAATAAGTACACTTAAACGGCTAATTGGGAATAGAAAAACTGTAAAAAGCCCTCTGAGAAAGCCCCCCTCTAACCTTTGATAGTAAGCTTTTCTGTAGTCTGCCTGTTGATGTATTTTCCGTTTGAACTGTGCACAACATGAAGAGACGGAACACTGGCGGCTTGTCACAATGCCCCCCGATGACATCACAATAGCGCTGCTGCCTAGAAAACAAGCTGCGCAGAAGAAGTTGTTCTTTGGGTGGGAGGGTGGGCTAGTGGAAGGAGGGGGCAATCTCTTTTTTTCCCGGGTGGTAGGGGGATGACAGGAGAAGGGAAGCGGGTGGTGAGAAAGGTACAGAGGGCAGGGTTTGGGGGCTGGGAAGGAAAGGGAAAAGATTAGGGTTTGGGGATGATGAAAGGGCTTTCTACGGGTAAGGATGGCAAAGGGTGGCAGTGACGGAAAGTCAGGCAACCTGTCCTGTCCGTCTTTTTGTATCGTGAATTGGAAAGACTGCAAGGGGGAGGGGAGTTGCTTGCGCCCTAAAGGAGGAGTTATTCAGATTCATTGCAGTGGGCGGCGGCTGCAAAACGCACCATTCTTCTTGTTTTGGCTCTGCAAAGCAGCCTTTTCAAGGGTTGGCTTGGGTGACAAAATGTCTTGTGTAGGCGTGGGTTTGTCTCCCTCTCGCTCTCTCTCCCTAAGATGTGTCCGGCATAGGCCAGGGTGCCACTCGAGGCCCAAACCAATTCTGGTTATCGCTTCTCGGCCTTTTGGCTAAGATCAAGTGTAGTATCTGTTCTTATCAGTTTAATATCTGATACGTCCCCTATCTGGGGACCATATATTAAATGGATTTTTAGAACAGGGAGATGGAAAAAGAGCTTGCTCTGTCCACTCCACGCATTGACCTGGTATTGCAGTACCTCCAGGAACGGTGCACCCCTTCTTAACCCAGTTTCCAAAAGCAGAACTCAATTCACCTGATTCATATTAGCCCGATTTAATGAATTGGAAGAAAGCATACGTCTTCATATGCACCTCAATTTGGCCCATTCACTTTTCACACTTCCTCCTTTTGTTTTTTATCTTTCACACTTTTGACTTTCTTTATTCATCCAAATAGCAAACTCATCAGCACTCAACCTGACCAACTCGGCTATGTCCCCGTGCTGCAGTTCTCTGTCTTATCTAGATCATTTGCAATTGAATGGAATAGATCCCTTTTGGACAAAGTGGATTCACCTGCTGCTGCAGTGACCACAGGTGTGATAACATCTAGAATTGGCATCTGGTGCGATCTCTCCGCTTCCACTCCAAAGAAAGTTACCTGTTTATTCCTATCATGCATTGGTTTTTGGGGTTTTCTTTGAGTAATGATGATCTCTTTAGTAGTCTGTTGGCGCCCTCTCCTGGAGGAATAGTTTGCTTGCTCTTGGACATTCTAAAAGAGAGGTCATGATAGACATTGAGCTTCTGAGCTCAATTGGGGACAGTCATGGGTGATGAATGTTTGCAACCTACTGCGAAGCCTCATACCGCAATATAAGGAACGTCAAATACTAAGAAAGGGCGGCCTATGAAAGAATTACTACTTTCAATAAGTACACTTAAACGGCTAATTGGGAATAGAAAAACTGTAAAAAGCCCTCTGAGAAAGCCCCCCTCTAACCTTTGATAGTAAGCTTTTCTGTAGTCTGCCTGTTGATGTATTTTCCGTTTGAACTGTGCACAACATGAAGAGACGGAACACTGGCGGCTTGTCACAATGCCCCCCGATGACATCACAATAGCGCTGCTGCCTAGAAAACAAGCTGCGCAGAAGAAGTTGTTCTTTGGGTGGGAGGGTGGGCTAGTGGAAGGAGGGGGCAATCTCTTTTTTTCCCGGGTGGTAGGGGGATGACAGGAGAAGGGAAGCGGGTGGTGAGAAAGGTACAGAGGGCAGGGTTTGGGGGCTGGGAAGGAAAGGGAAAAGATTAGGGTTTGGGGATGATGAAAGGGCTTTCTACGGGTAAGGATGGCAAAGGGTGGCAGTGACGGAAAGTCAGGCAACCTGTCCTGTCCGTCTTTTTGTATCGTGAATTGGAAAGACTGCAAGGGGGAGGGGAGTTGCTTGCGCCCTAAAGGAGGAGTTATTCAGATTCATTGCAGTGGGCGGCGGCTGCAAAACGCACCATTCTTCTTGTTTTGGCTCTGCAAAGCAGCCTTTTCAAGGGTTGGCTTGGGTGACAAAATGTCTTGTGTAGGCGTGGGTTTGTCTCCCTCTCGCTCTCTCTCCCTAAGATGTGTCCGGCATAGGCCAGGGTGCCACTCGAGGCCCAAACCAATTCTGGTTATCGCTTCTCGGCCTTTTGGCTAAGATCAAGTGTAGTATCTGTTCTTATCAGTTTAATATCTGATACGTCCCCTATCTGGGGACCATATATTAAATGGATTTTTAGAACAGGGAGATGGAAAAAGAGCTTGCTCTGTCCACTCCACGCATTGACCTGGTATTGCAGTACCTCCAGGAACGGTGCACCCCTTCTTAACCCAGTTTCCAAAAGCAGAACTCAATTCACCTGATTCATATTAGCCCGATTTAATGAATTGGAAGAAAGCATACGTCTTCATATGCACCTCAATTTGGCCCATTCACTTTTCACACTTCCTCCTTTTGTTTTTTATCTTTCACACTTTTGACTTTCTTTATTCATCCAAATAGCAAACTCATCACCACTCAACCTGACCAACTCGGCTATGTCCCCGTGCTGCAGTTCTCTGTCTTATCTAGATCATTTGCAATTGAATGGAATAGATCCCTTTTGGACAAAGTGGATTCACCTGCTGCTGCAGTGACCACAGGTGTGATAACATCTAGAATTGGCATCTGGTGCGATCTCTCCGCTTCCACTCCAAAGAAAGTTACCTGTTTATTCCTATCATGCATTGGTTTTTGGGGTTTTCTTTGAGTAATGATGATCTCTTTAGTAGTCTGTTGGCGCCCTCTCCTGGAGGAATAGTTTGCTTGCTCTTGGACATTCTAAAAGAGAGGTCATGATAGACATTGAGCTTCTGAGCTCAATTGGGGACAGTCATGGGTGATGAATGTTTGCAACCTACTGCGAAGCCTCATACCGCAATATAAGGAACGTCAAATACTAAGAAAGGGCGGCCTATGAAAGAATTACTACTTTCAATAAGTACACTTAAACGGCTAATTGGGAATAGAAAAACTGTAAAAAGCCCTCTGAGAAAGCCCCCCTCTAACCTTTGATAGTAAGCTTTTCTGTAGTCTGCCTGTTGATGTATTTTCCGTTTGAACTGTGCACAACATGAAGAGACGGAACACTGGCGGCTTGTCACAATGCCCCCCGATGACATCACAATAGCGCTGCTGCCTAGAAAACAAGCTGCGCAGAAGAAGTTGTTCTTTGGGTGGGAGGGTGGGCTAGTGGAAGGAGGGGGCAATCTCTTTTTTTCCCGGGTGGTAGGGGGATGACAGGAGAAGGGAAGCGGGTGGTGAGAAAGGTACAGAGGGCAGGGTTTGGGGGCTGGGAAGGAAAGGGAAAAGATTAGGGTTTGGGGATGATGAAAGGGCTTTCTACGGGTAAGGATGGCAAAGGGTGGCAGTGACGGAAAGTCAGGCAACCTGTCCTGTCCGTCTTTTTGTATCGTGAATTGGAAAGACTGCAAGGGGGAGGGGAGTTGCTTGCGCCCTAAAGGAGGAGTTATTCAGATTCATTGCAGTGGGCGGCGGCTGCAAAACGCACCATTCTTCTTGTTTTGGCTCTGCAAAGCAGCCTTTTCAAGGGTTGGCTTGGGTGACAAAATGTCTTGTGTAGGCGTGGGTTTGTCTCCCTCTCGCTCTCTCTCCCTAAGATGTGTCCGGCATAGGCCAGGGTGCCACTCGAGGCCCAAACCAATTCTGGTTATCGCTTCTCGGCCTTTTGGCTAAGATCAAGTGTAGTATCTGTTCTTATCAGTTTAATATCTGATACGTCCCCTATCTGGGGACCATATATTAAATGGATTTTTAGAACAGGGAGATGGAAAAAGAGCTTGCTCTGTCCACTCCACGCATTGACCTGGTATTGCAGTACCTCCAGGAACGGTGCACCCCTTCTTAACCCAGTTTCCAAAAGCAGAACTCAATTCACCTGATTCATATTAGCCCGATTTAATGAATTGGAAGAAAGCATACGTCTTCATATGCACCTCAATTTGGCCCATTCACTTTTCACACTTCCTCCTTTTGTTTTTTATCTTTCACACTTTTGACTTTCTTTATTCATCCAAATAGCAAACTCATCACCACTCAACCTGACCAACTCGGCTATGTCCCCGTGCTGCAGTTCTCTGTCTTATCTAGATCATTTGCAATTGAATGGAATAGATCCCTTTTGGACAAAGTGGATTCACCTGCTGCTGCAGTGACCACAGGTGTGATAACATCTAGAATTGGCATCTGGTGCGATCTCTCCGCTTCCACTCCAAAGAAAGTTACCTGTTTATTCCTATCATGCATTGGTTTTTGGGGTTTTCTTTGAGTAATGATGATCTCTTTAGTAGTCTGTTGGCGCCCTCTCCTGGAGGAATAGTTTGCTTGCTCTTGGACATTCTAAAAGAGAGGTCATGATAGACATTGAGCTTCTGAGCTCAATTGGGGACAGTCATGGGTGATGAATGTTTGCAACCTACTGCGAAGCCTCATACCGCAATATAAGGAACGTCAAATACTAAGAAAGGGCGGCCTATGAAAGAATTACTACTTTCAATAAGTACACTTAAACGGCTAATTGGGAATAGAAAAACTGTAAAAAGCCCTCTGAGAAAGCCCCCCTCTAACCTTTGATAGTAAGCTTTTCTGTAGTCTGCCTGTTGATGTATTTTCCGTTTGAACTGTGCACAACATGAAGAGACGGAACACTGGCGGCTTGTCACAATGCCCCCCGATGACATCACAATAGCGCTGCTGCCTAGAAAACAAGCTGCGCAGAAGAAGTTGTTCTTTGGGTGGGAGGGTGGGCTAGTGGAAGGAGGGGGCAATCTCTTTTTTTCCCGGGTGGTAGGGGGATGACAGGAGAAGGGAAGCGGGTGGTGAGAAAGGTACAGAGGGCAGGGTTTGGGGGCTGGGAAGGAAAGGGAAAAGATTAGGGTTTGGGGATGATGAAAGGGCTTTCTACGGGTAAGGATGGCAAAGGGTGGCAGTGACGGAAAGTCAGGCAACCTGTCCTGTCCGTCTTTTTGTATCGTGAATTGGAAAGACTGCAAGGGGGAGGGGAGTTGCTTGCGCCCTAAAGGAGGAGTTATTCAGATTCATTGCAGTGGGCGGCGGCTGCAAAACGCACCATTCTTCTTGTTTTGGCTCTGCAAAGCAGCCTTTTCAAGGGTTGGCTTGGGTGACAAAATGTCTTGTGTAGGCGTGGGTTTGTCTCCCTCTCGCTCTCTCTCCCTAAGATGTGTCCGGCATAGGCCAGGGTGCCACTCGAGGCCCAAACCAATTCTGGTTATCGCTTCTCGGCCTTTTGGCTAAGATCAAGTGTAGTATCTGTTCTTATCAGTTTAATATCTGATACGTCCCCTATCTGGGGACCATATATTAAATGGATTTTTAGAACAGGGAGATGGAAAAAGAGCTTGCTCTGTCCACTCCACGCATTGACCTGGTATTGCAGTACCTCCAGGAACGGTGCACCCCTTCTTAACCCAGTTTCCAAAAGCAGAACTCAATTCACCTGATTCATATTAGCCCGATTTAATGAATTGGAAGAAAGCATACGTCTTCATATGCACCTCAATTTGGCCCATTCACTTTTCACACTTCCTCCTTTTGTTTTTTATCTTTCACACTTTTGACTTTCTTTATTCATCCAAATAGCAAACTCATCACCACTCAACCTGACCAACTCGGCTATGTCCCCGTGCTGCAGTTCTCTGCCTTATCTAGATCATTTGCAATTGAATGGAATAGATCCCTTTTGGACAAAGTGGATTCACCTGCTGCTGCAGTGACCACAGGTGTGATAACATCTAGAATTGGCATCTGGTGCGATCTCTCCGCTTCCACTCCAAAGAAAGTTACCTGTTTATTCCTATCATGCATTGGTTTTTGGGGTTTTCTTTGAGTAATGATGATCTCTTTAGTAGTCTGTTGGCGCCCTCTCCTGGAGGAATAGTTTGCTTGCTCTTGGACATTCTAAAAGAGAGGTCATGATAGACATTGAGCTTCTGAGCTCAATTGGGGACAGTCATGGGTGATGAATGTTTGCAACCTACTGCGAAGCCTCATACCGCAATATAAGGAACGTCAAATACTAAGAAAGGGCGGCCTATGAAAGAATTACTACTTTCAATAAGTACACTTAAACGGCTAATTGGGAATAGAAAAACTGTAAAAAGCCCTCTGAGAAAGCCCCCCTCTAACCTTTGATAGTAAGCTTTTCTGTAGTCTGCCTGTTGATGTATTTTCCGTTTGAACTGTGCACAACATGAAGAGACGGAACACTGGCGGCTTGTCACAATGCCCCCCGATGACATCACAATAGCGCTGCTGCCTAGAAAACAAGCTGCGCAGAAGAAGTTGTTCTTTGGGTGGGAGGGTGGGCTAGTGGAAGGAGGGGGCAATCTCTTTTTTTCCCGGGTGGTAGGGGGATGACAGGAGAAGGGAAGCGGGTGGTGAGAAAGGTACAGAGGGCAGGGTTTGGGGGCTGGGAAGGAAAGGGAAAAGATTAGGGTTTGGGGATGATGAAAGGGCTTTCTACGGGTAAGGATGGCAAAGGGTGGCAGTGACGGAAAGTCAGGCAACCTGTCCTGTCCGTCTTTTTGTATCGTGAATTGGAAAGACTGCAAGGGGGAGGGGAGTTGCTTGCGCCCTAAAGGAGGAGTTATTCAGATTCATTGCAGTGGGCGGCGGCTGCAAAACGCACCATTCTTCTTGTTTTGGCTCTGCAAAGCAGCCTTTTCAAGGGTTGGCTTGGGTGACAAAATGTCTTGTGTAGGCGTGGGTTTGTCTCCCTCTCGCTCTCTCTCCCTAAGATGTGTCCGGCATAGGCCAGGGTGCCACTCGAGGCCCAAACCAATTCTGGTTATCGCTTCTCGGCCTTTTGGCTAAGATCAAGTGTAGTATCTGTTCTTATCAGTTTAATATCTGATGCGTCCCCTATCTGGGGACCATATATTAAATGGATTTTTAGAACAGGGAGATGGAAAAAGAGCTTGCTCTGTCCACTCCACGCATTGACCTGGTATTGCAGTACCTCCAGGAACGGTGCACCCCTTCTTAACCCAGTTTCCAAAAGCAGAACTCAATTCACCTGATTCATATTAGCCCGATTTAATGAATTGGAAGAAAGCATACGTCTTCATATGCACCTCAATTTGGCCCATTCACTTTTCACACTTCCTCCTTTTGTTTTTTATCTTTCACACTTTTGACTTTCTTTATTCATCCAAATAGCAAACTCATCACCACTCAACCTGACCAACTCGGCTATGTCCCCGTGCTGCAGTTCTCTGTCTTATCTAGATCATTTGCAATTGAATGGAATAGATCCCTTTTGGACAAAGTGGATTCACCTGCTGCTGCAGTGACCACAGGTGTGATAACATCTAGAATTGGCATCTGGTGCGATCTCTCCGCTTCCACTCCAAAGAAAGTTACCTGTTTATTCCTATCATGCATTGGTTTTTGGGGTTTTCTTTGAGTAATGATGATCTCTTTAGTAGTCTGTTGGCGCCCTCTCCTGGAGGAATAGTTTGCTTGCTCTTGGACATTCTAAAAGAGAGGTCATGATAGACATTGAGCTTCTGAGCTCAATTGGGGACAGTCATGGGTGATGAATGTTTGCAACCTACTGCGAAGCCTCATACCGCAATATAAGGAACGTCAAATACTAAGAAAGGGCGGCCTATGAAAGAATTACTACTTTCAATAAGTACACTTAAACGGCTAATTGGGAATAGAAAAACTGTAAAAAGCCCTCTGAGAAAGCCCCCCTCTAACCTTTGATAGTAAGCTTTTCTGTAGTCTGCCTGTTGATGTATTTTCCGTTTGAACTGTGCACAACATGAAGAGACGGAACACTGGCGGCTTGTCACAATGCCCCCCGATGACATCACAATAGCGCTGCTGCCTAGAAAACAAGCTGCGCAGAAGAAGTTGTTCTTTGGGTGGGAGGGTGGGCTAGTGGAAGGAGGGGGCAATCTCTTTTTTTCCCGGGTGGTAGGGGGATGACAGGAGAAGGGAAGCGGGTGGTGAGAAAGGTACAGAGGGCAGGGTTTGGGGGCTGGGAAGGAAAGGGAAAAGATTAGGGTTTGGGGATGATGAAAGGGCTTTCTACGGGTAAGGATGGCAAAGGGTGGCAGTGACGGAAAGTCAGGCAACCTGTCCTGTCCGTCTTTTTGTATCGTGAATTGGAAAGACTGCAAGGGGGAGGGGAGTTGCTTGCGCCCTAAAGGAGGAGTTATTCAGATTCATTGCAGTGGGCGGCGGCTGCAAAACGCACCATTCTTCTTGTTTTGGCTCTGCAAAGCAGCCTTTTCAAGGGTTGGCTTGGGTGACAAAATGTCTTGTGTAGGCGTGGGTTTGTCTCCCTCTCGCTCTCTCTCCCTAAGATGTGTCCGGCATAGGCCAGGGTGCCACTCGAGGCCCAAACCAATTCTGGTTATCGCTTCTCGGCCTTTTGGCTAAGATCAAGTGTAGTATCTGTTCTTATCAGTTTAATATCTGATACGTCCCCTATCTGGGGACCATATATTAAATGGATTTTTAGAACAGGGAGATGGAAAAAGAGCTTGCTCTGTCCACTCCACGCATTGACCTGGTATTGCAGTACCTCCAGGAACGGTGCACCCCTTCTTAACCCAGTTTCCAAAAGCAGAACTCAATTCACCTGATTCATATTAGCCCGATTTAATGAATTGGAAGAAAGCATACGTCTTCATATGCACCTCAATTTGGCCCATTCACTTTTCACACTTCCTCCTTTTGTTTTTTATCTTTCACACTTTTGACTTTCTTTATTCATCCAAATAGCAAACTCATCACCACTCAACCTGACCAACTCGGCTATGTCCCCGTGCTGCAGTTCTCTGTCTTATCTAGATCATTTGCAATTGAATGGAATAGATCCCTTTTGGACAAAGTGGATTCACCTGCTGCTGCAGTGACCACAGGTGTGATAACATCTAGAATTGGCATCTGGTGCGATCTCTCCGCTTCCACTCCAAAGAAAGTTACCTGTTTATTCCTATCATGCATTGGTTTTTGGGGTTTTCTTTGAGTAATGATGATCTCTTTAGTAGTCTGTTGGCGCCCTCTCCTGGAGGAATAGTTTGCTTGCTCTTGGACATTCTAAAAGAGAGGTCATGATAGACATTGAGCTTCTGAGCTCAATTGGGGACAGTCATGGGTGATGAATGTTTGCAACCTACTGCGAAGCCTCATACCGCAATATAAGGAACGTCAAATACTAAGAAAGGGCGGCCTATGAAAGAATTACTACTTTCAATAAGTACACTTAAACGGCTAATTGGGAATAGAAAAACTGTAAAAAGCCCTCTGAGAAAGCCCCCCTCTAACCTTTGATAGTAAGCTTTTCTGTAGTCTGCCTGTTGATGTATTTTCCGTTTGAACTGTGCACAACATGAAGAGACGGAACACTGGCGGCTTGTCACAATGCCCCCCGATGACATCACAATAGCGCTGCTGCCTAGAAAACAAGCTGCGCAGAAGAAGTTGTTCTTTGGGTGGGAGGGTGGGCTAGTGGAAGGAGGGGGCAATCTCTTTTTTTCCCGGGTGGTAGGGGGATGACAGGAGAAGGGAAGCGGGTGGTGAGAAAGGTACAGAGGGCAGGGTTTGGGGGCTGGGAAGGAAAGGGAAAAGATTAGGGTTTGGGGATGATGAAAGGGCTTTCTACGGGTAAGGATGGCAAAGGGTGGCAGTGACGGAAAGTCAGGCAACCTGTCCTGTCCGTCTTTTTGTATCGTGAATTGGAAAGACTGCAAGGGGGAGGGGAGTTGCTTGCGCCCTAAAGGAGGAGTTATTCAGATTCATTGCAGTGGGCGGCGGCTGCAAAACGCACCATTCTTCTTGTTTTGGCTCTGCAAAGCAGCCTTTTCAAGGGTTGGCTTGGGTGACAAAATGTCTTGTGTAGGCGTGGGTTTGTCTCCCTCTCGCTCTCTCTCCCTAAGATGTGTCCGGCATAGGCCAGGGTGCCACTCGAGGCCCAAACCAATTCTGGTTATCGCTTCTCGGCCTTTTGGCTAAGATCAAGTGTAGTATCTGTTCTTATCAGTTTAATATCTGATACGTCCCCTATCTGGGGACCATATATTAAATGGATTTTTAGAACAGGGAGATGGAAAAAGAGCTTGCTCTGTCCACTCCACGCATTGACCTGGTATTGCAGTACCTCCAGGAACGGTGCACCCCTTCTTAACCCAGTTTCCAAAAGCAGAACTCAATTCACCTGATTCATATTAGCCCGATTTAATGAATTGGAAGAAAGCATACGTCTTCATATGCACCTCAATTTGGCCCATTCACTTTTCACACTTCCTCCTTTTGTTTTTTATCTTTCACACTTTTGACTTTCTTTATTCATCCAAATAGCAAACTCATCACCACTCAACCTGACCAACTCGGCTATGTCCCCGTGCTGCAGTTCTCTGTCTTATCTAGATCATTTGCAATTGAATGGAATAGATCCCTTTTGGACAAAGTGGATTCACCTGCTGCTGCAGTGACCACAGGTGTGATAACATCTAGAATTGGCATCTGGTGCGATCTCTCCGCTTCCACTCCAAAGAAAGTTACCTGTTTATTCCTATCATGCATTGGTTTTTGGGGTTTTCTTTGAGTAATGATGATCTCTTTAGTAGTCTGTTGGCGCCCTCTCCTGGAGGAATAGTTTGCTTGCTCTTGGACATTCTAAAAGAGAGGTCATGATAGACATTGAGCTTCTGAGCTCAATTGGGGACAGTCATGGGTGATGAATGTTTGCAACCTACTGCGAAGCCTCATACCGCAATATAAGGAACGTCAAATACTAAGAAAGGGCGGCCTATGAAAGAATTACTACTTTCAATAAGTACACTTAAACGGCTAATTGGGAATAGAAAAACTGTAAAAAGCCCTCTGAGAAAGCCCCCCTCTAACCTTTGATAGTAAGCTTTTCTGTAGTCTGCCTGTTGATGTATTTTCCGTTTGAACTGTGCACAACATGAAGAGACGGAACACTGGCGGCTTGTCACAATGCCCCCCGATGACATCACAATAGCGCTGCTGCCTAGAAAACAAGCTGCGCAGAAGAAGTTGTTCTTTGGGTGGGAGGGTGGGCTAGTGGAAGGAGGGGGCAATCTCTTTTTTTCCCGGGTGGTAGGGGGATGACAGGAGAAGGGAAGCGGGTGGTGAGAAAGGTACAGAGGGCAGGGTTTGGGGGCTGGGAAGGAAAGGGAAAAGATTAGGGTTTGGGGATGATGAAAGGGCTTTCTACGGGTAAGGATGGCAAAGGGTGGCAGTGACGGAAAGTCAGGCAACCTGTCCTGTCCGTCTTTTTGTATCGTGAATTGGAAAGACTGCAAGGGGGAGGGGAGTTGCTTGCGCCCTAAAGGAGGAGTTATTCAGATTCATTGCAGTGGGCGGCGGCTGCAAAACGCACCATTCTTCTTGTTTTGGCTCTGCAAAGCAGCCTTTTCAAGGGTTGGCTTGGGTGACAAAATGTCTTGTGTAGGCGTGGGTTTGTCTCCCTCTCGCTCTCTCTCCCTAAGATGTGTCCGGCATAGGCCAGGGTGCCACTCGAGGCCCAAACCAATTCTGGTTATCGCTTCTCGGCCTTTTGGCTAAGATCAAGTGTAGTATCTGTTCTTATCAGTTTAATATCTGATACGTCCCCTATCTGGGGACCATATATTAAATGGATTTTTAGAACAGGGAGATGGAAAAAGAGCTTGCTCTGTCCACTCCACGCATTGACCTGGTATTGCAGTACCTCCAGGAACGGTGCACCCCTTCTTAACCCAGTTTCCAAAAGCAGAACTCAATTCACCTGATTCATATTAGCCCGATTTAATGAATTGGAAGAAAGCATACGTCTTCATATGCACCTCAATTTGGCCCATTCACTTTTCACACTTCCTCCTTTTGTTTTTTATCTTTCACACTTTTGACTTTCTTTATTCATCCAAATAGCAAACTCATCACCACTCAACCTGACCAACTCGGCTATGTCCCCGTGCTGCAGTTCTCTGTCTTATCTAGATCATTTGCAATTGAATGGAATAGATCCCTTTTGGACAAAGTGGATTCACCTGCTGCTGCAGTGACCACAGGTGTGATAACATCTAGAATTGGCATCTGGTGCGATCTCTCCGCTTCCACTCCAAAGAAAGTTACCTGTTTATTCCTATCATGCATTGGTTTTTGGGGTTTTCTTTGAGTAATGATGATCTCTTTAGTAGTCTGTTGGCGCCCTCTCCTGGAGGAATAGTTTGCTTGCTCTTGGACATTCTAAAAGAGAGGTCATGATAGACATTGAGCTTCTGAGCTCAATTGGGGACAGTCATGGGTGATGAATGTTTGCAACCTACTGCGAAGCCTCATACCGCAATATAAGGAACGTCAAATACTAAGAAAGGGCGGCCTATGAAAGAATTACTACTTTCAATAAGTACACTTAAACGGCTAATTGGGAATAGAAAAACTGTAAAAAGCCCTCTGAGAAAGCCCCCCTCTAACCTTTGATAGTAAGCTTTTCTGTAGTCTGCCTGTTGATGTATTTTCCGTTTGAACTGTGCACAACATGAAGAGACGGAACACTGGCGGCTTGTCACAATGCCCCCCGATGACATCACAATAGCGCTGCTGCCTAGAAAACAAGCTGCGCAGAAGAAGTTGTTCTTTGGGTGGGAGGGTGGGCTAGTGGAAGGAGGGGGCAATCTCTTTTTTTCCCGGGTGGTAGGGGGATGACAGGAGAAGGGAAGCGGGGTGGTGAGAAAGGTACAGAGGGCAGGGTTTGGGGGCTGGGAAGGAAAGGGAAAAGATTAGGGTTTGGGGATGATGAAAGGGCTTTCTACGGGTAAGGATGGCAAAGGGTGGCAGTGACGGAAAGTCAGGCAACCTGTCCTGTCCGTCTTTTTGTATCGTGAATTGGAAAGACTGCAAGGGGGAGGGGAGTTGCTTGCGCCCTAAAGGAGGAGTTATTCAGATTCATTGCAGTGGGCGGCGGCTGCAAAACGCACCATTCTTCTTGTTTTGGCTCTGCAAAGCAGCCTTTTCAAGGGTTGGCTTGGGTGACAAAATGTCTTGTGTAGGCGTGGGTTTGTCTCCCTCTCGCTCTCTCTCCCTAAGATGTGTCCGGCATAGGCCAGGGTGCCACTCGAGGCCCAAACCAATTCTGGTTATCGCTTCTCGGCCTTTTGGCTAAGATCAAGTGTAGTATCTGTTCTTATCAGTTTAATATCTGATACGTCCCCTATCTGGGGACCATATATTAAATGGATTTTTAGAACAGGGAGATGGAAAAAGAGCTTGCTCTGTCCACTCCACGCATTGACCTGGTATTGCAGTACCTCCAGGAACGGTGCACCCCTTCTTAACCCAGTTTCCAAAAGCAGAACTCAATTCACCTGATTCATATTAGCCCGATTTAATGAATTGGAAGAAAGCATACGTCTTCATATGCACCTCAATTTGGCCCATTCACTTTTCACACTTCCTCCTTTTGTTTTTTATCTTTCACACTTTTGACTTTCTTTATTCATCCAAATAGCAAACTCATCACCACTCAACCTGACCAACTCGGCTATGTCCCCGTGCTGCAGTTCTCTGTCTTATCTAGATCATTTGCAATTGAATGGAATAGATCCCTTTTGGACAAAGTGGATTCACCTGCTGCTGCAGTGACCACAGGTGTGATAACATCTAGAATTGGCATCTGGTGCGATCTCTCCGCTTCCACTCCAAAGAAAGTTACCTGTTTATTCCTATCATGCATTGGTTTTTGGGGTTTTCTTTGAGTAATGATGATCTCTTTAGTAGTCTGTTGGCGCCCTCTCCTGGAGGAATAGTTTGCTTGCTCTTGGACATT
Organism: Anomaloglossus baeobatrachus; assembly: GCF_048569485.1. Taxonomy (NCBI): domain Eukaryota; kingdom Metazoa; phylum Chordata; class Amphibia; order Anura; family Aromobatidae; genus Anomaloglossus; species Anomaloglossus baeobatrachus. The sequence continues at coordinate 77,261 of NW_027442789.1, forward strand.
CTAAAAGAGAGGTCATGATAGACATTGAGCTTCTGAGCTCAATTGGGGACAGTCATGGGTGATGAATGTTTGCAACCTACTGCGAAGCCTCATACCGCAATATAAGGAACGTCAAATACTAAGAAAGGGCGGCCTATGAAAGAATTACTACTTTCAATAAGTACACTTAAACGGCTAATTGGGAATAGAAAAACTGTAAAAAGCCCTCTGAGAAAGCCCCCCTCTAACCTTTGATAGTAAGCTTTTCTGTAGTCTGCCTGTTGATGTATTTTCCGTTTGAACTGTGCACAACATGAAGAGACGGAACACTGGCGGCTTGTCACAATGCCCCCCGATGACATCACAATAGCGCTGCTGCCTAGAAAACAAGCTGCGCAGAAGAAGTTGTTCTTTGGGTGGGAGGGTGGGCTAGTGGAAGGAGGGGGCAATCTCTTTTTTTCCCGGGTGGTAGGGGGATGACAGGAGAAGGGAAGCGGGTGGTGAGAAAGGTACAGAGGGCAGGGTTTGGGGGCTGGGAAGGAAAGGGAAAAGATTAGGGTTTGGGGATGATGAAAGGGCTTTCTACGGGTAAGGATGGCAAAGGGTGGCAGTGACGGAAAGTCAGGCAACCTGTCCTGTCCGTCTTTTTGTATCGTGAATTGGAAAGACTGCAAGGGGGAGGGGAGTTGCTTGCGCCCTAAAGGAGGAGTTATTCAGATTCATTGCAGTGGGCGGCGGCTGCAAAACGCACCATTCTTCTTGTTTTGGCTCTGCAAAGCAGCCTTTTCAAGGGTTGGCTTGGGTGACAAAATGTCTTGTGTAGGCGTGGGTTTGTCTCCCTCTCGCTCTCTCTCCCTAAGATGTGTCCGGCATAGGCCAGGGTGCCACTCGAGGCCCAAACCAATTCTGGTTATCGCTTCTCGGCCTTTTGGCTAAGATCAAGTGTAGTATCTGTTCTTATCAGTTTAATATCTGATACGTCCCCTATCTGGGGACCATATATTAAATGGATTTTTAGAACAGGGAGATGGAAAAAGAGCTTGCTCTGTCCACTCCACGCATTGACCTGGTATTGCAGTACCTCCAGGAACGGTGCACCCCTTCTTAACCCAGTTTCCAAAAGCAGAACTCAATTCACCTGATTCATATTAGCCCGATTTAATGAATTGGAAGAAAGCATACGTCTTCATATGCACCTCAATTTGGCCCATTCACTTTTCACACTTCCTCCTTTTGTTTTTTATCTTTCACACTTTTGACTTTCTTTATTCATCCAAATAGCAAACTCATCACCACTCAACCTGACCAACTCGGCTATGTCCCCGTGCTGCAGTTCTCTGTCTTATCTAGATCATTTGCAATTGAATGGAATAGATCCCTTTTGGACAAAGTGGATTCACCTGCTGCTGCAGTGACCACAGGTGTGATAACATCTAGAATTGGCATCTGGTGCGATCTCTCCGCTTCCACTCCAAAGAAAGTTACCTGTTTATTCCTATCATGCATTGGTTTTTGGGGTTTTCTTTGAGTAATGATGATCTCTTTAGTAGTCTGTTGGCGCCCTCTCCTGGAGGAATAGTTTGCTTGCTCTTGGACATTCTAAAAGAGAGGTCATGATAGACATTGAGCTTCTGAGCTCAATT